>NC_138381.1:41100989-41146118 GCF_054177405.1 Leptonychotes weddellii | reverse complement strand
CATGAGAGGGGGGAGGGTCAGAGGGAGAAGCAGACTCCCTGCCGAGCAGGGAGCCCGATGTGGGACTCGATCCTGGGACTCCAGGATCATGACCTGAGCCGAAGGCAGTTGCTTAACCAACTGAGCCACCCAGGCACCCTGAAATGAACTTTTTATCACGGGTAGTTTTCTTTGCCCTGAAATCTACTTTGTCCAATATTAATATAGCAACTCTAGCTATCTGTGTATTAGTGGGATTGGTATTAGTATAGTGTATCTTTTTCTATTCTTTTACTTTTAACCTATTTTTTAATTGAAAGTGGGTTTAAAAAAAATTTTTTTTTTAATTGTATTTGTCAGAAAGAGAGAGAGAGCACAAATAGAGGGAGAAGCAGGCTCCCTGCTGAGCAAGGAGCCCAATGCAGGACTTGATCCCAAGACTCTGGGATCATGACCTGAGCCACCCAGGCGTTCTGAAAGTGGGTTTTTTGTAGGCAGCATATGTTACAAAGTGTTACATTTTTATCTGATCTGACAACATTTGTCTCTTAATTGAGGTTTTAGTCCATTTACATTTTTAAAAAAGATTTTATTTATTTATTTGACTGAGAGAGAGCACAAGCAGGGGGAGCGGCCGGCAGAGGGAGAAGCAGGCTTCCCTTGGAGCAGGGAGCCTGATGCGGGACTCGATACCAGGACCCTGGGATCATGACCTGGGCCGAAGGCAGACGCTTAACCATCTGAGCCACCAGGTGCCCCTAGGCCATTTACATTTAATGTGATTATTGATACGGCTTGGTTTACTTCTAGCTGAGTACTATTTTTTACTTATTTCACCTACTTTTTTACTTTTCTTCTTTTTCTGCCTTCATTTGGATAAAATGAGGTTTTTTTATGATTTCATTTTATCCCTGCTGGCTTATCAGCTGTGACTCCATTGCATTATTTTAGTGGCTGCTTTAGTGGATATAGTGTCATTTTAAGATATCACAGTCTGCCTTCAAGGGATACCGTATCACCTGACGTATAGTAGGAGAACCCTATGCTTCGGTCTCGCTTCCTTCTGCTATTGTTGTCATACATTTTACCTCTACATATGCTATAAGTCCACAATGTAGTGTTATTATTTGCTTTAAACAGTTAATTATCCTTTAAAAATATTTAAGGAATAAGGAATAAAGTCTTTTATGTTTACTGGTGTAGTTATCATTTCTAGGGCTCTTCATTCTTTGTATAGACCCAGGTTTCCCTCTGGTATCATTTTCCTTCTAACTGAAGACTTCCTTCAACATTTTCAGAGAGATCTGCGGGTGATGAAATCTTTCATGTCTGGAAAAGTCTTTGTTTTGCCATTGCTTTTGAAAGATATTTTTACTGGGTATAGAAATATAAGTTGAGTTTTTGTCTCTCAGTACTTTAAAGCTGTTGCTTCAATGTCTTCTGGCTTATATTGTTTCTGACAAGAAATTTTCTAGCATCTTTATCTTTCTTCCTCTGTTCATATCTTCCCTCTCCCCCCATGGCTGCTTTTGACATTTTTTTTATCACTGTTTTTAAGCACTTTAATTATGATGTGCCTTAGTTTGTTTTTCTTCAAGTTTCTTTTGTTCAGAGTTCATTGAGCTCCTTGGATCTGTGGGTTGATAGTCATCTTCAAGTTTGGAAAATATTCAGCTATTATTTATTCAAATATTTTGCTGTCTCCCCCCCCGCAACACACACACACACACACACTCCTTGAGAGAGACTTCAATTACATGCAGTCGTCCCCCAGCTCAGTGATGCTCTGTTCACTTTGTTTCAGCCTTTTACAAAAAATCAGTGTTTCATTTTAGATAGTTTCTATTGCTATATCTTCAAGTTCACTAATTTTTTCTTCTCTAATGTGTAATCTGCTGTCAATCCTGTTAGGAATATTTTTCAGACATTGTAATTTTCATTTCCAGAAATTTTATGTTGTTCTTTCTCATATTTTCCATGTTGCAACGTAATATGTTCAGTCTTTAGCTCCTTGAACAGATGGGACATAGATTAATAACTTTTTTTAAAAAAGATTACTAACTGTTTTCATGTCTTTGTCAACTAATTCTGTTACCTCTGTAATTTCTAAATTGGTTTAGATTATTTTTCTTCTTACTATGGGTTGTATTTTCCTGCCTTTTTTGCATGCCTGGTAATTTTATATTAGATGCCAGATATGGTGGATTTTACCTGGTTGGGTGCTGGTTCTCTTTGTATTTCTATAAATATTCTTAAACTTTGTTTTAGCATGAGGTTGAGTTACTCGGAAATAGTTTGATCCCTTTGGGATTTGCTTTTAAGCTTTGTTAGGTGAGATCAGAGCTATGTTTAGTCTAGGGCTAATATTTCCCTACCACTGAGGCATTCTCAGTATTCTAGCCAATGCTCCCTTAATTATAAAGTTTTCCACTCTGGCTGATGTGAATAGGAACTGTTACTGGCTCTGTCTGAGCAATAATTTTTCTGTCTTTCTCCATAGTTCTTTGCCTAGCCTTGGGTAATTTCCTTGGACACATGCACTGATCAGTACTCAGAAGACTCTAGGAAGGCCCTTCTCAATTCACTGCTCTTCTCCTTGCATAGGCAGCTCTCTCCTCCCCATTACCTTCCCTTCGCTGCCTTTGCTTCCATAGACTGCCGGCTCTGTCTGTCAAACTAAGGGAAGCCGCTGCCTTCTACCTGGATGACCCTTCCCTGCACCATGTCTGGAAACTTCCTCCAGGTAGTTAGCCAAGGCAACCTAGGGATCACTGTCCTCTCTTGCCTGATATCCAATCTCTTGAAAGCCATTGTTTCATATATTTTGTATAGTTTTTCAGTTGTTTCAGGTGGGAAAGTAAGTCTGTCATTCCATATTGGCCAAATGTGGAAGTCCACCATGACTTTTAATTGGGCAAATAAACATTTAATAACCCATAGTGCTTGAGGGATTTAATATTACTAATAATCAATTCCCTATTGTATGCCAGTTACTTTACATTTATTTTCATTTAATCTAGTGTTTATGAGTATTAACAAGCTCTCCAACATGAAACGCATACTCTGCCTTGTTCTAGGAATAATAGATTTCATTTGTTTATCTGTCATCAGTAAGCATTTCTTTAGCAGCTACTAGATGTGACATAAATATAAATAAGTCAGAGTTCCCCATTGAAGATCTTAAGTTTGGCCATTAGATGTAGACATGTAAATAGATTTTTGTTTTTCTTCAGATTTATTTATTTTAGAGCAAGCGAGCGAGCAAGAGAGAGAGAGAGCAGGGGGAGAGACAGAGGGAGAGAGAGAATCCTCAGCAGAATCCCTGCTGAGCATGGAGCCCGATCTGGGGCTCAACTGCAGGACCCCGAGATCATGTCCTGAGCTGAAATCCAGAGTTGGCCACTTAACTGACTGAGTCATCCAGGTGCCCTGTAAATAGATTTTTCAATATCATATGGTAAGTGCAATGATAAAAGTACAAATAGGGTGCTTTGGGACCTCAGAGAAGGGCCACCCAGCTGAGGGGCATATGGGAAAGTGGTGATAGATAAGGGGTGTCTTAAAGGATGAGTGGCAGGTCATTAAGAAAATAAGAGGATAAACATATTCCAAAGCAGGGAGACTTAAAGCAATATGACACATAGGGGAGTTGAAAGCATTATCCAGGAGGCCAGGGATGGCCACCAATGAGGCTGAGAGGTAGGCAGAGTTAGATCAGGGAGGGCCTTGGATGCCACACTAAGGAGGTGAGATGATTCTGGAAGCAACGAGAAATCACGGTGAGGCTTTTAACAGGTGAGTGAGCAGGCTGCACTGTGGGGGGTGCATTGCAGGAACGACACTTCCAACTCCCAGCAGAAAAACTAAGATCTTATGGCAAGAGTCCACATTGGAGGAGTTGCTAATATGACACTGAGAAGTGGTAATAGGGATGGGGAGGAAGAGACTGGGTTGAGAAACATTTAGGAGATACTTTATATCGAATTTGGTGACCAGCCAAAGTGGGGGGTGGGGGTGGGGAGTGGATTCCTGGTTTGGACAGGAGGTAGCATCCTGAACTGAGATAGGAAATGTAAAAAGAGAAAGGATAGGGCTAGGGGCCAAAAAATAAGTTCAGTTCTGGATGGTGCAACGGAAATATTTTGCAGACTCTGCATCTGTCCTTGCTTATGACAGAATATGCTGAAATAAATCATTTCAGTAAGTAAGATTACTTAAGATTACATCTTACTCACTTGCTTAAGTCAAAGTCAGATGGCAGGACCATGTCTTATTTGTTCCTGTGTCCTCAGAGCTGGCTACCCTGCCCGGGGCGCTGGGAGAGGCTGGCCCTGAAGCAGACGTGGCAGGAAAGCCATCAATGGATGAGATCACACAGCAGAGACCAAGAAGAGCAGTGACACACAGGAAAAAGATGTTCACGCCTTGGGGTGAGAATTTGAGAAGTGAGTGATCTGGTGGCCTCACATGGTCATGTGGCTCGTCCACCGGCCCTGTGAAATACCATCTAGATGCCGTCCTGCTATTCTGTCAGTGGTTTGGGTTTTTGGTAAGTCATTGCCTTTGTGTATTTTTCATATTAACACAAAGGCTCTCAGTGATTATACAGAAATCATTTTGATCCATCACTCAACTAACTTTGCTTAGAAGAAAAGTTCCAAGAAGTGGGTGTGGGTGTGGGTGTGGGTAGGGGGTGGAGCGTGGTTAACACAGAGGCAGAAAGCTATTAGAAGGGTTTGGGGTGTGGATGTAGTTCTACCTTCTGGGGCAATGGGAACTAAGTCAGATTTTGAAATTATAATGACTGTAGGGAAAAGATTATATAGGTCAATGTTCTATTGTAGAAATACATCTACTCTGCTTAAAGTAAGAGCTATAACTGAATTATTTTCATGAATATGCAATCTACCTAACAGAAGTCCAAATTTTCTGGTATTCATATGTATTAAGAGACCACATATTTGAGAATAACTTTAGGACAACAATATTTTAAATAATACAATACCATATCAAATAAAGAGCAATAATGGATGGAATATTTAAATTTTAGGGCCACCAGCAACCCACCACTTCCTCTTGTTGCCCATTACTATTAATGACACAAACCAGCTGCATGAAATAGATCACTCAAGTTGCAGCCCTTTAAATGATCCTTTAAAGCCTCCGCAGGCTGGATTTAATCAACTGTCCCTACTGGTCTTTCTTCTTTTCCAACTAATGCGATGCGTCTTTGACAAGGATTTGGTCTTTAACTTCCAGAACAGTCTTTTTGAGTCAAGTTCCAGAGTTTGAATGGAATGCACAGCAAGTGTTTCTCTGGCTTTTTTCAGTCCTGTTACTCAACAGGATAATTTAATACCTGTACTGTCTGTTCCTTATTCTGACAAGCACAATCTGATAGATGAAATACTGGGTTTCATACTCAGGGTGAAGGAGAAAGAGAAACCGGGAGTGGGGAGGGAGAGGGAGAGAGAGAGAGGATGAACTTGGAGTCATGGGAACTACAGTGGGATTGAGCTCTCTGAATCTAACATAGGTCAAAGCATGTGCAAAGGAGTTTTGTAGTAAATGGTTAGGATTGTAGATTTATGTACTTTTCAAATTAAGGTCTAAGATCATCATTTCAATTTCGAAGGAACTCACACTAATTAAAATTTATGGGAAAAAGTAGATTCCTGCACACCTGTAGGAAGCTACTGTGCAGGTGGTAGATGCTACTCTTATGATTTCCTGTATTGTAACTTTTCTGTTCATTCAAGCCTCTGATAGCTTTTTCAGAGGAGGTGGAAGAATTCTGTAGCTCGTGGACTATTTCCACAGGATCAGGCAGTTCTCTAACTAGTTAGGAAAGGATGAGAGCCCTCAGGTTAAATTTCAGTTAGGTATTTCCCCGCCCCCTCTACCTCCATTTGAAGTACTCAGTCTGGTTTCAAAAGAATAGAAGCCAACTATTGTTTAATAAACATCAATGAAGTAATAAAAAGGCACACCACAAAAGCACCCCTGCAGGATTTTCATCTACTATTCTTAGCCTGGATAGACGGAGCACAGCGAGTGATATTACCGAGTATTTTCCAAACTTGCCTGATCCAGGCATCACCTGTAGTGGGCACTGTTAACTACAGACTCCAGGCTCTTAGAGATTGAGATTCAGGTATCTGTGGGGACATGGGGTGAAGGGGGTGGGAGTAGACTGGAACCTGTAACTTTAACAAGTGCCTTTTTTGTGTCTTAAGAATGGGCAAGTTTGGGGGCGCCTGGGTGGCTCAGTCGGTTAAGCTCAGGTCATGATCCCAGGGTCCCTGCTCCACGGGGAGTCTGCTTCTCTCTCTCCCTCTGCCCCTCCCCCCTGCTCGTGCTCTCTCTTTCTCTGTCTCGAATAAATAAAATCTTAAAAAAAAAAAAAAGAACGGGCAAGTTTGGGGATCTAATCTAAAACCAATGTAAACTTTTACCAAGAAGAGCTGCTTGGCGGTTACAAATCCAGAGACGCTGTGTCTTCTGTTCAGTAATTCCTTATCTATAGGGTTTATCTAGGGTTGAGTCATTCCGAATCTATAACCAGTAAATCACTGCAGTGACATTTTTGTCTAGTGGCTTTATAATGAAGCACACTGAACTGGCCAAGGACAGAGCAAAATATTTTTTTGCATGAGTTAGAAAACCAGAAAGAGTGGAGTCCAAGGCGTTAATCCAACATGGGTGTGTGTGTGTACGTGTGTGTGTACACACGGTTCCAAGTTTCTAGTGGACTTTGGCAAAATCTTTTGACATACCAATGTTCTCATCTGCAGAATTGGGATAATAATGCCAACTTCGTAGGTTTCTATGAGGACTGAAGGGAAGAGCATCCATAAAGCCCTAGCACAGAGTCAGCATTTAATGAAAGCTTACTATTGCTACTGTCAGTTACACACTGGGATTTCAATCTTTATGATCAAAGGATATTCTGACTACAAGTTTGCCTTAAAGTTTCCTATTTTTTTAATAAGTTATGTCCTCAAACAACTTAGTTCTGGTGCCATCACGTGTGGTTTTACCCAAATGGAATTTTTCTAGAATGTCTAAATCTGTTTTATTATTTCATAATTCTCAGAGCTACAAACGCTGCAGATGTCTTGTCTGATCTGTGCACTTGAAAAAAATGAATTAGTTCTAACATTCACACATCTAGAGATGACACAAAAATCTAGATTTCCAGGGAAAAATGAGATGTTTCAGTATACAGGACCCTTGTTCTCCTAATTTGTGTGACTCAGCTGGCCCTTGTAGGCAGCTGAGTTTTTACCTCTACACCCAGGATGATGTCTTATTTCTCAGATATCTGTGGATTGTCAGTTCTTAGCCTGGTGAGTAGGTCATGAATCGATGAATGGGAGAAACAGCAACTTAACTGCCCCTCACACCAACGGACTGTTTCAGCCTGTCCAGCCTGCAGACCCCCAGCTGAATATCCACAGAGCCCAGTTTCCACGATTCCCCAAAAGCTCCTGAACACAGTCCATCCCCAGCCCGGCACCCGAGATCAACCTCTACTCCCGTCCGATTCCACCTTCCTTTTCCAGCCACGTTTCTTCCCCAGCTAACCCAGCTGCATCCCACACCATTCTCTGAACCTGCCTTATGCTTCTGCAGCTCAGAGCCTCTGCCCTCCTCTATACCCCTTTCTGGCGAAAGCCTCCCCATCTTCCAAGTGCCACATTGGTAGTCATTGGTTTATAAATATGAAGTGACACATACCCAATATATAGTGCCTCGTAGTGAGCTAAGTATATGCCCTAATTCTGCTGCTTGATGTGCAAGCATCCGCCACCCCCCAGCACCCCATGGCAGAAACCACGTCACAGTCATCCTACTAACACCAGCATCCCTTCCAACACGTCCCCAGCATGTTGGAAGGGATGCTCACAATATCTAAATACAGGAACACATTTCCATCTTAAGGAGAAAATGCTGCTAAGTAATAATCTACTTTCTTCCTCATCCTACTACAACATAAAAACTTTTCTCAACTAGTTTGTTTTGGCCCTCCTTACAAAGCTTAACTGAACATTAACCTTTATCATATCATTTACCTGATGTCTGAAAATATTAATTTCTTTAATGAGAAATAGGGATTATACAACCTCCAGTGTGGTCATAAGGATTCAATGAGCTAAATGCAGAAAAAGTGCTTAGTACAGTGCCTGGCATTGAGGGAACATTAGGGCATGGATATTATTACTGTGTAGAAACTCACCTAATATTTAGGAGCCAGTTTAGAAGTGGCTCACTTCATTCTATTTTTCTAAGATACTTCTTAGAAAAGAGCAGGTCAAAGAATATAGTTTGTGTGCCTTAGACTAAAATATATTTTGCTCAAAAAATTAAAACATTATTTAAAATGCCAGTGGATCAGGAAATAGTAGCTTTTTTTTTTTTTTAATACACTTTTATAACCAGCAAGGTACTGATTGTTTCAGGAAAAGATTACCAATGAATGTTCAAACTGGTGGGCAAAGTGTGTTGAACAGCATATTTACAGTCCCACAATTTCATCCCATCGATTACTTATTAATCCCAAAGGGAAAAAGCTACTTTTACATTGGAGAAATTTGGTGGATGTCACTTCAACTAAGTGGTCAAAATTATCATCACAAAAGAAAAACCATAACCCACATGCATCAAGATTTATAAAAGCCAGAAATAAAAAAGACAAAAACAAGAAATAGAAATTTAAAAAAAAATTACTGTCATCATTATGGGCCAAATGGATCCTTGTGAAGTGATCTAATAAGGACCTAACATCACCTATACAGTATTCTTGCAAAGAAAAAAACAAAAATTAACCTGATTCTACCAGTGAGAGACCAACCAGACAAATTCAGAGACATTAATAAACATAGCACATAGGCCTTGCTTGATCAGATCCTCTTTCCGGAAAATAAGCACAGCCATAAAGATCCTTATTGGGCTGACGAGTGAAGTTTGAATGTGCACTGCATATTGGGTAATAAAAATAGGGCAAAATGCAATTGTGACTGTTATATTTTGAATGACCATCTCTTTCCTGGCGATTCTGGGAATCTAGGCCTCACAGTGTGAAAATTACATGTGCTATGTTTGCTGCATTGGATTGGATTAGAGGTTTTGTACGAAGAATGGGCAACTGGGCTGTAGTTGTATAAATGGGCATAAAAACTTAGAAGACAGCGGTTGCTGATAATGCATGTCAGTCTGTGCTGTGTGTGGGGGGACAATGCTAACTGCCCAGAGAGTGCTGGGCAAATGTGACTGCCAGGGTGCTTGCTTTATTTCAAGATTTTAGGAACTTTTGCCTAATGAGAATGGATTACTAGGAAAATCGGAGCGCCATTTCATTGTCTTCCCGGTCCAGCAGGGATGAGCAGGCAGCTGATGGGAGCAGATCTGGCTGTCTTGTCTGAGACTGTGCTGTATTAGACTCAACTACGGGGAAATCAAACAACCATGGGGAGGACTGGCTGGCAGTCATTAGAGTCATTCAGTGTTTGGGCCTCTGTGTTTCAGGGGGTGAGAGGAGCCATTAACAGCTTACTTTTAGTTTTAGAAGCTAGAGATACTTTCATTACCAGTGTCCTCAGGCACAGGCTTTTTAATTTAAAAAAAGAAAGTTCAGGATGGAAATCACCTGTCACTACAGGAACGTCTCTGCAGCAGAAACACATTATAGTTTACCTGTCAATCTTACCATCATGCCAGGTTTACTGTGTCTGGAACGAAGGAGAGGGAGTAGGGAAGGGAGGTGATGGTGGGGTTCACGGAGGAGCCCCTGGAATCACTAATACCTCGGAAAAGCTGGAGGCTTAATTCCAAAGTGGTACTGAGACTTCAGGTTTCTTAACCTCTGGGGCTAATAAGAAAGCAACCATTCTGGCTCTTAGATTTTCCCTCCTTCTTCCAAAGCCACAATGCCGTACTTTGGGGATTTTTTTGGACAGGTGTTATGGTAGATTCAAGTTGGCTACAAGTTCTTTGTCACTCTCCCCAGCAGGAGGTAGATTTTATTTCCCCTCCCTTTGAATCTGGGCTGGCTCTGTATCTCCTGAACCAACAGACTGCCCCAGAAGTGCACTGAGCAATTTCCGGCCTGGCCTTTCAGAGCATGGTGGCTTGGGCTTCCTTCCTCTTGGAACGCTTGTGCCAGGGCCAACCCCCTTAGAACCCGGCTCCCGAGCTGGGACGGGGCCAAGCCACACAGAGAGGCCCTAAGCCAGTATGGATTGGCAGCCCATGGGAAAGCATTGTAGGACATCACAGCCCCACCTTGCCACAGAAGCAGGCCAGCAAAGGCCAGGCCACTCAGGAGAAGCACAGAATCATGAGAGAGAATAAAATGTTGTCTTAAGCTGCTAAGTTCTGGCGTGGTTTGCCCTGCAGCGAGAGATAACTAAAATTTATAAAAGAAAAGTTCCCGAGAAGGAAGATCATCTTGCTAACCAGCGAAGAGTAGCGAAGCACAGGTCAGGACACGTGCTGAGTGGGAACGGAACCGTTTAGAACACGTGATCACATCCTTGTCCTTTAGCGGGTTTGACCTCAAAACTGGCGTCGGCTTTGAGGGCCTCTTTCTGATGTTCAACACAGAAAACTCAGAAAAAGAAAAAAAAAATCTCATTTTAATACAGCCTCATCCCCACACTTGTGTTTCACACAGACCTTATTTTTTAAACAGAGTTTATTGTATTTAATACATTATAAAATTTGAAAAATTGTAGGAAAGCAGCAGACTCAAACTGGAGCAACTCTAACAAGTAATAATTCTGGCCCCTTTGCAAAACTGATCAGTTTAAAAACAAAGTAATGTTCACATCTGTGAAGGCGGACAAAAAAGTGTGACTTCTGTACAAACTACATTTAAAATGTCTAATGTCTTTCGAATGCAGTGTGCTCATGAGGGTTTTTCTGAAGTCCTGCCAGGTCCCGCTTAAAAGAGAGGACATGAAGCCTCCGTATGCAAATAAACTCCATTCAAGGTGTTTTGTGTTAAAAAAAAAAAAAAAAAGGAAAAAGAAAGACAAAGGAAAAGGAAACAATGGATGGCTGTTGGCAATGGAAACCGTAAGGAGATGCGTCCTCATTGCTCATGGCTTGTATATTGGTCGGGGGCCTCGGGAGGCCCGGGACACCTCACGGCCATCACAGCACCAACTGTAGCTACCACCTTTTTAAAACTTTTTTTTTTTTCCTTTTTTTGCATTTCCTACCTTTTGACATATATATATATTTATATATTTTTTTTACACCTTGAGGATATCACTATTCCAATTGTTCCCATATGAATACAGGTGTGGTCTCTATTGGATATAAATGTGTCTTTTTATTCAATTTTAGGTCCAGGACTTGGTTTGCTGTCCCAACTGCACATAAATGTCCCTTTTTTTGTTTGCGTTACTTGTTGTGTACGGTTTTCTTTTTTCCTTTTTGCATAAGAAATCTGTCCATTTAGTCCAGAGGCTCCTGCTTTATCCGGATAACGGAGGGCACACGGGGCGTCCGCCTCAGCTCCCGCCGCAGGACGTACTCACTGAACTGAGACGAGTCTACTCCTCCTCCACAGGAGCCCACGATTTCAAATCCCCTCTGCTGCAACCTCTCGAGGACCTGCACGGGGCCAAGACAAGCATCCTGGTTAGCGGGGAGATGGGTCCTCTGGCCACACACACAGCCCAAAGAAGTGTCCTGAAGTTTGAGATCTTGTGCAGCCCGGGTCACTCTTACCCGTCCCCCAAGTCTCTTGAGTTGCCGCTTCCGGTGGAAGACCCTGGATGGAAGGGCAGGAGGGAGGGAGCATCGTTTCTAAGACTTCAGATGCGCCTTTCCATGCCTGCCACACACGGGCCAGCTCATTTAATGGTTACAACCACCTGGCAGTATAGGTGGACAGCCCATTTCATACATGGGGAAACTGAGGCTCCCAGCACGTCAGTGATGGGATTGGGTTTCCAACTCAGGTCTGTCTGGCCTCAGATGCCACGTTTCTTGCAACGTGCAATGCTACCTTCTCTGCAAAAAGAGAGGGTTCACATTTCAAATCTCATCACTAAAATATCGTCCAGGAGATGATAAATGATATGGCCACACGCTGATTTTATCTGAATTTACTCAGCCAGTGATTCATTCTCAACTCATTCACCCTCAGCTCTGCCCCTGTTTGAAGGCTGCCAGTACGAACTTAATATATTTCAGTTTGGAAGACCGATATCATTTCAATAGCAGAACAAATGGACTGCTGAAGACAGTCGAGGTTTATCTACAGGTTTTCAAGTTTATGGCGTCCGAAATAGATTTATTGCCCTGTGTGCATTCAGGGAGGCAAGCATAAATGCAACGGTTAAATGTTGGAAAACACACCCAAAATAAAGATATTCTAAACTTCTCATGTAATAATCACTTCTCATAATCTCTTCAATTTTGAAATCAAATACGTAATGCCAGAAAGATCCCTGGGTCGGTCACCTATAGGTCTGACAGCCTTAAATGCAGGAAACAAGTCCTACACTCTTAGATAGGCAAAAATACAGAAAATTGATCTAGAGCATCGTTTCCCTAGAAATCCAGCAGACACTGGACTTGCAAATGTTCCCTGGGCTTCTGGGTAGAATTAAATTGCTTCTCCAACACTCTAAAGGGATGACAACTCAATCATAGCTTAAAAAAAAAAAGCTTGGCTCAAAATTTTTTAAGGGGGAATGAAGTGAAATGTTATTAAATAACTTTCAAAATTTACTCAATGTAAGGTGTTTCTCTGTTTCTCTTTAAATTATTATTTTTTGGTCACCTTCTATGTGGAATGTAATTTGCTAGTTTGCAAAACGGCTAACTAGAGATTGGAAAACAATACAGTATGCTTTCTAAAAACTCAAACTTCAAATGCTGGCAAATTTAAAAAAAAAGTCCTTATGAGAAAATAAACATTCTACCCTGCAGTGCTCTAGTTCTGTAGCTATATTCACATGCATACACACACCAGTCAGCAAAGGGACAGGATGAAGAAAATAATCCCTAAGTTCAAAATCAAGAAGTGCTTTGGTGGCAAGTCAGTAATAGAAAGGTGAAGACCTGAGAGCCCACTCTAAGATTTCCCCAGCAGAGGCAGGAACACAGCCCGTCAGCAAGAAAAACCCCAGTTTGCTCGGCCAAACCACTGCACTAGGAAGGATTCTTTGCCTTGATTGGGAGAGGAATTACAAAGGTAGAAGAAGCTGTGAACAATGAAGCACCCAATGCTGGTATGGTCGGTCTTGCAGTGTTGTTAGGTTGCTAAATTGTTGAATATGGAAATCCCGAAGCTTCCTCCCCAAATAATATGATCATCATTCCATATGACCCAATGTTACCCTGGATGTGATCAAAGCTTATTTCAATGCCATGCAAACTGCTACGCTCGCTGGCCAGTTCTTTTTAAACATCAATTTGTGAATAGCAAAATTCCTTAACGTTAGTGATCACTTGAGAATATTAAAATCACTCCAGGGGTGGGTTGGAGTATCAGGTCTTGTGCATCTTAGCCCAAAACTTCTGGATGCCTAGAGCACAGTGCCTATTTTCTTGGTCGGTGGAACAGGAAGCTAGAGTCATCGACCGTGTCATGGTCACGTCATGGCTGTGTCACCGACGATGTTAATCCAGATTAAAACGTCCTCATCTGATCAGACTTGAATAACTGGGTAACTTGTCAGGCATATGAATTTACTCCATGGCTTTTGTGTGAGAGATGGAGCCCTAGGGAAGCAGTGCTGTCTGTCATCTGACGGGCGCTGCCCCCGCCTCCATCTGGAGGGAAGCTGGGGCAGGCTGGGTGTGTGGGAGGCGAAAGGCTTTCAGAGCTTTAGAGGCTGTGATGATAAGTAGCAGAGGCCCCGCTCGGGAACACAGGGTGGTGCGGATACCTCTGGCCCCATCCAACCCAGCGGCTGCCATGCTCTTGAGTGTCTCGCCAGCGCTCCTGGGACGCTGCTCCCGCCAGTTTCCCCTGCTCTTCTGTCCTCAGACATCTGTTCATAAATTTTAAACATTATAAATAGTTGTGGAACAATCTCCAAGAGGAATGGTAGAGTGGGTGCTTCTAGTCTTTGAGCTGTGGGAGAGGTTTTGTTGGGTCAATCCTGAACAAAGTCATGGGCCCCCTCCAATTAAAAAGAGCTGGGGGGGGGACCCCAAGCCCTTACTCCATTGACTTGAAATTGTTTTGAGTCTTATAGACCTGGAGCCAAGACATAGGTATGTCTCCACTTTCTCCTCAGCAAGACGGGGGATTCACAGTGCTCACCTGTTAGGGTTCTAAGAAGACAAGGCACGTACCACCCTTGGCCCAGAGCCGCCACGCATTAGTTAAGATGATGAACACACCCACCAACGTGTTAAGGGACATGGCATCTCACATGTGAACTGAATTCCACCCCTAAGTCTCCTTCTCCCATAGATTTCTCTGTCTCAGAAAATGGCAATTCCATTCATCTAGTTGCCCTGTCAAAAATCGTAGTCATCCTTGGTTTCTTAGAACACACAGCCATTGTCAGAGAACCTTGTTAGCTCTATGACACTCGAAATATTCAGAACTGGACACTTCTCAAATGTTGCTAACTGGTCCCCTTGCTTCCACCATTCTCCATCTGCTGCTGGAGTATTCATTATCAAATCTGAGTTACATCATGCCACACTTTTGCTCAAATTTTTCAAATGGCTTTCCATTTTACTCACACAAGCAAATGATCCCAAACCAAAATAAACCAAAACAAAAAAAAATCCCAGAGCCCAAGAGGCAATCCATGATCTGTCCCTGGCCACCTGCTGGCCTCGTGTCTCGGCGCTCCCTATCCCTGACACTTGATCTTCAAGCCCCATGGGCTCTCCGGATACTCCTCAACATTCCAAGCAGACTCCTACCTCGGGGTCGTCGCAACTTACTGGTCCCTCTGCCTGGGATATTCCATCCCAGCTGTCCTCTTCTCACCATCTGACCAACATTTCTTTTTTTTTTTTTCTCATTAAACTTTTGTTTTAACGGGTCTGCTGGTTACTGTTTGCCACCCCCCCACCATCCCCCTATCCTTCTCAGAACGTAAATTCTGGGACAATAGAGCTATTGTCTCTTTCTTCGACTTCTGGATCTCCAGTGCTCATACCAGCACCGGGCACATAGTAGATGTTCAACAAATACCCGGGGAACGATTGAATGAGTGCGTAGAGGGTGCACGTGCTTGCTTGCCTACCCAACAGAAGTGATGCCACGTGAGTCTCCCAGCTCCCTGGAGGGAAGGCGCTGTGTGAAGGCAAGGTTAAGTAACAGCATTAAGAGCGACATTGGATGCCACACAGTGTGTGACAAGGCTATACCTGGACCGAGTTGAGGTGACAGTAGCCGTTCAGTGGAAACCTAATGACATGCGTTGAGTCGTGATTCCAGCCTGCGTTGACAGAGTTACACATCACGTCGCCGATCTCTGGAAACACTTCTTCTATCAAGGATTTGTCACCGCTGAGTGTGATCCTTTCTCCGAGGTCTGGGGCAACTCGCACCACTAGGCACTCACAAGGCCTTGAAAAGCGACCAGTTTCTCTGTCCTGCTTCCATCTTTCCATCTCCAACAACATGGGCTGAAGCTGAAAATATTTTGCCTCTTCATATAACAAAGTATAGTCCTGGAAAAGAAAAAAGGGTATTTCACAGTGCAAAATACAAACATGAAGCACTGAAAATGTCCACAGATGAGAGGTGATTTTCTTCCACCTGTTATTTCAATAATCAAATCTGCGTGTAAGTTTGTCACTCACCACACATTTGTGCATGCATTCATTCAGCGATGATAAACGGAGCGTAAGGGTACTAGGGGCCAGGCAGGCCCTCTTCTAAAGGCTCCCCATGAATGAAGTCCTATAACCCCCACAACCGCCCCGTGAATCTGGAACCATTAGTATTCCCCTTGGGCAGGCGAGAAAACGGAGATGAGAAAGGCTGAACCCACGACTTCTCTCTTTCAGCAGAAGCCTCCGGGCATTCAAAATTGGTGGCGGTGAGAACCCACTTCACGTCCTCGCTAGGGAGCCACGCATAGGTTGCGGTGAGGGGGTCCCACGCGCACTATCCACGGGGAGCTTACGTCCCCTGTCCCGTTCACCGCAGCTCAGACCGCCTGGTGGGAGGCAGGGGGCGGCGCCGGGGGGTGGGGGGTGGGCTGCACAGGGTGGCGGGTGGGCAGCTGCAGGGCGTGCATGCTGCTTCTACCTGAGCGTGGGTGCCGATCTCTGACGGTCTGGGGGAGGCTGACGCACCGCCCTGGGCCGGCTATCGGCGCTGCCACCCTCAAGTGAGCCCACGATCCCCGCAGGACAGAGGTGCCAGGAAGGAAACCCGTCCCTCTCTGAAAGCACAGCCACCATTCTTTGAGCATGCTTCTTCTTCTCTTGCCTTAAAAACAAATCTACTGAATTAAAGCAGAAATCCGGCAAGCGGGTATTAAAACACACACACACAAGTCACTGGATGGGAGGACAAAGGAGGCTGCGGGGGAGGCAGCGACGTAGGAATGATGTTATCACGCGGGGCAATATTATGTCTACACGTAGCTATGACCGCAATCATCTCGGGGTGGGAGGCAAGTGGACACCTGTCCAGGCATGTTGACTGAGGACGTTTTTGTTTTTTTAAAGATTTTATTTATTTTTGACACAGAGAGAGAGCACAAGCAGGGGGAACAGCAGAGGGAGAGGGAGAAGCAGACTCCCCGCTGAGCAGGGAGCCCAACGCGGGGCTCGATCCCAGGAACCCGGGATCGTGACCTGAGCCGAAGGCAGACGCTTAACCATCTGAGTCACCCAGGCGCCCCGACTGAGGACGTTTTAATGAGCTCACACCGGCGTGTCTGAGGTCCTTCCCTGGTGGGAGCGAGCCGCGGGCCGGTGCCTGCAGCAGAGCCGACGCCGAGAGCCCGGCGCTGCCAGAGCTCCGCCTCCGCATGGGACGGAGCGCGGAGGTGATGACCACCCGAGAACGGGTTTTATGTGGCACCTGGCTCTTCTTGTTGCAAATTAAGCAGCAGCAGCAGCAGCAGCAGCAGCGTCTGGGGCTTCCAGAGAAAGACGTGGAGAGGTGAGAAAGTGCCAGCGGGCCTGCAGCTGGCTCTTCCACTTTCTGTGTCGAGACATTTGGGCCAGGGGAAGATGCTGTCCCAGACATTCCTCTGCAGCGTGGCCCGCTTCTGTGTTCTGCCCTGTCCTGGCGACCCCATTCTTACAGGAGCCTTGGTTCCCCGCTGGAGATGATCTTCCTCTCACATACTGGCACCTGCTTTGTCTCCCGACGCGCAGGAGGTACTGTTTGTTTGAGGAGGTGAGCACCAAGCTGAGGTGTGGCCACTTTTAAGACAGGACAGAACTGAGGTCCATCCGCCGGCTTGAGGGCAGGAGTGGGGAGACTGCCGGGTTCTCCCGGGTTCCTGGGACCCCGTGTGGGGGCCTTGCCATCTCCTTAGTACATCAACTGTGAGATAGTGACCTCGATCCTTTACTTACCTATCAAGATGACAGCTCGCAAGGAGATTGAAAAACAGCACTGACAGTTACACAAGCAACAGAAGTGAGACTTTCTGCTACTGCTTTTTATTTTCCTTTGAGAATTAGAAATTGTAGCACAAGGAAGGATCTGGACTCCAGTGGAAATATGTCATCAAGTCTTCAAATCTGAGACTGCTAGAACAGTCTTATTGACCAACCTTGACCTTATGGAGGGATCCTTTCCAACACTGCTGAATAATGACCATTAGCCTCTGATTCAATGCTTCCAGTGACGGGAAGCTTACTATCTAACAGGGAACAGCATTTACTTTGTTGGCCGCTCTGATTAAACTTCTGGAAACTTCTTGGTTAGAATGACCTGAATTTCCCTGTAGTTCCAACTTATTCAAATTCTGCCATCTGGTGATCCTAAACTTTCTTTGACATGTGAACCCTTCACACATTTGAAGACAACGGTTATGTCTTTATATCATTCAGGCTGAAAATACCCAATCTTTTCAGCTCTTTCTTATTTGTTATGACTTAGAGGTCCTTCGACATCTGGTACGTGCTTGACTTCGTCAACATAGTTCTGAAAACCCAAACCGGAACTGAACGTAACATTTCAGATGTGATATGAGTGCATTGTAGAACCTTCGTTTGGCAGGACATTCTAATCACTCTTAAAGCAGCCTACATTCTTCTCCTATGGCTGCTGCAACAATTACAACACACTGAGCGGCTTAAAACCACACAAATTTATTCTCTTACAGTTCTGGAAGCTGGTCATTAAGGTGGTGTTTCTTCTGGAAACTCTAGAGGAGAATCCATATCCTTGCCTTTTTCAGCTTGCACAGGCAGCCCATATTCCTCGCCTGGGGTCCTGCATACCTCCCGCTTCTACTATTGTCATATCTTCTCTGACTCTGACCCTCCTGCTTCCCCCTTTCACTTGGAAGGACCCTTGTGAGCACACTGGACCCACCTGGATGATCCACGATAATCTCCCCATCTCAAGACCCTTCACTTAATCACACCTGCACAGTCCCTTCTGCCATGTAAAGTGCCATACTCCTGGCTTCCAGGAATTACGACGCAGACTTTTTTTTTTTAAAGATTTTATTTATTTATTTGAGAGAGAGAGAATGAGACAGAGAGAGCACATGAGAGGGGGGAGGGTCAGAGGGAGAAGCAGACTCCCTGCCGAGCAGGGAGCCCGATGTGGGACTCGATCCAGGGACTCCGGGATCATGACCTGAGCCAAAGGCAGTCACTTAACCAACTGAGCCACCCAGGCGCCAACGCAGACGTTTTTTGGGGCCGTTATTCTGCATACCGCACAGCATAAGGCTGTATTAACCTTCTTGGTTGTCTTTTTACCCTATCAGTTTATGTTTTGCCTACAGTGAAGTCTCCAGACCTTTTCACAAGAGCTACTATTGAATGAGGTCCTCCTCTTACGGCATTTGTGAAAAATTTTAAATCCTCCATTAGTTATCCCTCTTCAGATTACCTACTGTAGGTTCTGAATTTGCTCCAACATACTGAGAAAATGTGAATTCTTTTGTCCAATGTTCTGCTCCCTCTCTCGTTTTTTTGTCATTTTGAACAGGTTGTTCTGTTTCTGTATGTGAATCATTTTTTAAAAGTAATGACAGGACAGGGCTACTTGTAGGCCTTGGTTCAGGTTGATGCTCAAGTAATAAACTAAAACTCTGGATTCTGGCTATTTGAAGAGTTATAAACCCTCTAATTCTGAGATCAGCCAGCCCTCAATTGTGGCATTTGCTGGATGTCTGGTTGAAATACCGTGTGTTTGGGTGGGCCTCCAAGGGGAAGGCTGGACATGTGGGAGGGGCCCCAGTCTCCATACTGCCCAGAGATTCTCCTTATCTATAAAATGAGAGGAATAAATCACAGTAAAGTCGCTACCAGGCCTGATATTCTGAGTCTATATCCATGACAATGTCCTGATCCACCGGTTTGTCTACCGTAACCTGAAGGTTATAAGGCTGGCAGGAGCTGGGGTGGCAAATCCCCTATGGTGACTCTGAATCCTCACCACTTTCTTTTTCCCTCTGATTTCACAAGCCACATGGGTAATCCACTCTGAGGTCTAGCCACGGACTGACAGAGTGCCTCCCTATACAATGCTGCTCATGTTTAGCGTTCTCTGCTCCTGGAAAATTAGGGAAACATTGGCCCTGATTAGATTTCTGGCCCTGCTCAGTGACTTCTCAAGGATTCTGCCAGTGGTTTTTAAAGTGTAAAGAGGTCCCCTGAAGGTCATCCTGTACCCTGGGATGTATCTCATGGGCCTGGCCTTGAACTACCTCAGGCCACCAGGTGTTCTTGACCATCTCTACTCGACCATCTGGCTCCATCTCTCCCTTTACCGTGCCGTTCCTTCTGGTCTCCGGGGCAGAGGGCCATCTGCGCTGGGCCAGTGGATGCTGGGCTCCGCTTGGCCATCAGCCCCCCAATGCTCACTTGCCTTCAAGCGTCTGCCAGCTCCAGAACTAAAAAGGCCCTTTTGTTGTTGTTACCATTTTCTGCACGGTTAAGCTCACACTGGCCATTCGTTTTCTTGGCAGGCTCCTTTATATTCGCTCTTCTCTACTTCCTAACACACGCTTCCAGTCTCAGCTCATCGGAGAACGCCCTGCAGAGCAGGCTCACTGCCCACAGCTGCTTTGCTTAGGAACCTCGTCCTCCTTTCCTTCCTCAATCAGGATCATTTAATTTAATTGTCTAAATCCCATATATTTTAGAGTTTTATCAAGTTTCCCTTTAGACTCTCTGACCTTGTGCTCATTTTCTTCTGCTCTCTGAATCTTTTGAAATCTTCTTTCCTTACACCTTGGTTCCTATCTGGCAACACCCACCATTCCTTTCTTTGGCTTTTACAACCTGTAGACAACTCAGTCTCTTATCCCCAAGGTATGAAGTGGAAATGAGCAGGACCTTAGGCAGCAGCAGCACGTTTGGCCCCAGACCTTCCTATCTACCTTCCTTCCTTCTTTCTTCCCTCCCTCCCTCCTTCCTTCCTTCCTTCCAAGATTTTGTTTATTTATTTTAGAGAGAGAGAGAGAAAGCACGAGCAGGGGGAGGAGGGCAGGGGGGTGGAGAGGGAGAGAGAATCTCAAGCAGACTCTGAGCTGAGTGCAGAGCCCCATGGGGGGCTCCATCTCATCACGACCTGGGCCAAGATCAAGAGTCGGACGCTCAACCGACAGAGCTACCCAGGCGCCCCTGGCCCCAGATTTTCTTTTGAGGGAAATGAACCCAAAGCATCTACATATGCTTTCAGCAAAGCAACTCCAGAATGTACTAGATGCCATCATTCCTCTGCCCTGCTTCCGTGCCAATTTTATCTTCTCTCATCTAGAAAGCATCATTCATATTTTTTGCTTAACCTCATATCCAGATAAAGGAAAATAGATTATTCAGACCTATTATCATGTTTAAATAATTTTAAAATCCTAGAATACGTATTTTTAAAATAATTTCTTTTTTTGAGATTTACAGTGGTTTTTTGAGGCGTAGAAAGATCAAGATCCCATTTTACAGACGAATAAATTGAGCTTTGCTAAGACCCTGGAAATCGGTACATGGAACAAGAAGGTAAATACGGGTGGACCCCAAAATGCAAACAGACCATGTTTTTTTTTGTTGTTTTTATTTTTTTTAAAGATTTTATTTATTTATTTGAGAGAGAGAGAATGAGAGACAGAGAGAGCATGGGGAGGGGAGGGTCAGAGGGAGAAGCAGACTCCTCGCTGAGCAAGGAGCTCGATGCGGGACTCGATCCCGGGACTCCAGGATCATGACCTGAGCCGAAGGCAGTCACTTAACCAACCGAGCCACCCAGGCGCCCGCAAACAGACCATGTTTTGAAAGCTTATTTCTTGATTAAATATTTGGAATTCAGAAAACATTCTCCCTAAAGGGAGGAAAGGGATGTACACCGTTCATTAGTTTCCAATTGCTGCTGTAAGAAATGACCACACATTTGGTGGCTTAAAACAACACAGCCTCACTCTTGTACGGTCCTGGCGGTCCGAAGTCTGAGATGGGGCTTAGGGCTAGCTAGTTGAGCTGCCTTCCTTCAGAAGGCTCGGGGTGGGCGGGGGGCGGGGGGGAGGGTGCGCCTGGCTCAGTGGTTAAGCTTCTGCCTTCAGCTCAGGTCATGATCCCAGGGTCCTGGGATGGAGCCCTGCATCATCGGGCTCCCTGCTCCGCGGGAAGCCTGCTTCTCCCTCTCCCACTCCCCCTGCTTGTGTTCCCTCTCTCGCTCTGTCTCTCTCTGTCAAATAAATAAATAAAATCTTAAAAAAAAAAGAAGAAGAAGAAGAAGGCTCTAGGGGACAATGGCTTTCCTGGCCCTTTCCAGCATCCCGGGGGGCTGCCTTCATTCCTTGGCTCGTGGCCAACAATCACATTACTTCCTTCATCACCTCTTCTCCGACTCTGACCCTCCTCCCTCCTCTTTCACTTACAAGGACCTTTGCGATTCCACTGGGCCCACCTGGATTATCCAGGATAATCTCCCCATTTCAAGACTCTTAATCACATCTGCAAAGTCCCTTTGGCAACGTAAGGTCATCTATTCTGGGAATTAGGATGTGGACCCCCTTGGGGGTCATTATTCAGCTCGCCACACATATTTACTGGTTCCACCAAACAGTTCAGAGGTTTATTTAACTCCTAATGGCCTTGAAGTTTTACACAGTAGTTGGCACATCCTTCCATTCAAAAGCAACTCAGCCACTTGTTCATTTTAAAATGTGTTCATGTGCCAGACGCCGTGCTAGACGCTGTGGGTACAAAGAGGGTTTTTCTCTGGGGAACGTGTCCAGTTCGTCCTGGGAGCTCCGGGGCCTCCTCCGCACAGCTCCAGGGCCCCCAGGCAGTGCCTGGCTCCCCAGAGGGCAGGGGATGTATATATCAGGGGGCCCGCAAAGCAGGGGCACCAAGAAAACGAGGGAAATGAAGGATTTTATATTTTACATTTCAAAAATAGAATCGAGGTAGTAGTCATAAGAAAAAAAAATCTCTGCAGGACTTCCTTTAGTTTTAAAATTTTGGGGTTTTTGTTTGTTTTGTTTTGTTTTTTTGGTGGGAGGTGGGTCACCATTGATTTTCCAGTATTTCAGGTTTGGGGTGTCTAAAATTCTTAATTTCCCTGGCTCTGCAATACTTTTTTTTGTTTTCTTTAAAAGGACTTAATATTTTTATAGCCATTTTAGGTTCACAGTTAAAATTGAGGGGAAAGGGGTGCCTGGGTAGCTCAGTCAGTTAAGCGTCTGACTCTTGGTTTCCACTCACGTCCTGATCTCAGGTTGGAGATAGAGCCCTGCTTGGGGTTCCATGCTCAGCAGGGAGTCGGCTTTTCCTCTCCTTGTCCCTCTGCCCCTCCCCCAGCACGCTCTCTCTCTAAAATAAATAAAGTAAAATCTATAAATAAATAAATAAATAAATAAATAAATAAATAAATAAATAAAAATTGAGGGGAAAGTACAGAGATTTCCCATACACCCCAGTCCCCACACATGCACAGCCTGCCCATTCTCAACATCTCCCACCAGAGTGGTGCATTTGTTACAACTGATGAACCTACATGATCACCCAAAGTCCACAGGTTATATATACTAGGATTCACCTTTGCCATTGTACGTCCTACGGGTTTGGACAAACGTATGATGACATGTCCCCACCATTCTGGTACCAGACAGAGGAGCTGCCCGACCCTCCTCTGGGCTCTGCCTGTTCATCCCTCCCACCCCCCAAGCCCCTTTCCTTTCTTCAAAGCCCAGAAAGACTGGCCCACCTGCTCCTTTTCCCCCTGCTGCCATATGAGACTTCTGGCCAGGAGGCCGCCTCCTTCCCACCCAGCGGCATCAACTTTCAGCTTCTCCTGATTACTCCTGTGTCTCCGGGGGGTAGCATATCCAGCCTGACATTTAGCCTGACGCCTAGTGAAGGAAAAAGCAGCAGCGGCAAGGTGCCCCCTCTCTACCTGACCACTGTCTCCCTCCCCCAGCACCGCTCAATCTCCTAGAGAAAGTAAGGTAGACGCAGGTGATAACGACGCGGTGTTTGTGGCCCAGCTGAACGCAGGTCGATCTGCATTCTCAAGCCACACCCTGGCTTGGCAAGTCACCGGGATACTAACCGCAGGGGTGAGGCGGGGTGTGTAGGGCGGGGCGAGGGCAGGGGCTAGACACGCTATCTGAGACGGTGGCGGGGCCGCTGGCTGGCTGTTCTGCCTGCCTCCCAGTCCTCCTCTTTGGGTGCTGCAGCTAGCCTTGCCTCTGAGGGAGTGTCCTCGGGAGAGGGAGAGAAGGGGCCCCGGGCAGGGGTACTAGGAGTCCTAGTCTCTGCACCAGCCACGCAAATACTAGGGGGCAGCAGCTGAGACGACGGGCTGGGGTAGCCGTCCTAAATGGGCACTCTCTTAGGTACTGGGGAAGAGGAGACTTCTTGGGGGTCCACCCAGCTCACCACTCTGCCTTCTCCAAGGAAGTCTGACCTCCGGAGTGAGCGCCCACAAGCCACATCTGCGTGCCACAGCGGATTGGCTAAAGCATGAGCGCTGGAGCCGCTTGAGCCAATCAGATGGTCTCTGTAGAACCAAGGAAGGAGAAAGAAACCCCGGGCATTGCTGGGGCAGAGCCAGGGGCATCACTCTAGAAGGGGTTTGTGGCCTCCCACGTCTGAGGTCCTCAGAGTTGCCCTGGTATTTCCACCTCTGAGAGAATGCTCCCGCTAATTCTATGAGATAAGCTAGGATCCGTCCCATAAAACGTTCCTTCCTCTCTTTCTTCCTGGCTCTCAACTGGGGCTGATTTTGACCCTAAAGGACATTTAGCGAAGTCTGGAGACTTCTGGGTTGTCCTCCCTGGGAGAGGGGGTGGGTGCTGCTGGTATGTGGTGTGTGGACGCCAGGGGTCCTGCTCAACATCCTACAGCGCACAGGACAGCCCCGCCACAGAGAACGATTCGGCTCAAAACACTGACAGAGCAAAATGAGAAACTCTGAGCTTGACCGAGATCATTTCCGTTGCAATCTAAGGAACACAGAGGTCACCCTGATCGATGGTCAGTCCGAGCATCATTAACGAACGCGCTAGCATTCAAACACATATGGTTACTAATGTGATGTAATATGAAGTGCACAGTATCACCAGAGGTGTATTCTCACCAAAATGTTTAACCTAAACCCATCGGGCCTTCAGATATAGCTTGCAGTTTACAGGACATCAGAGGCTAGAGTAATGAACAACTACCTATGACAAGGCAGCCAGACAAATCCAGAAGGGGGGCATTCTGTGGGGCACCTGGCCCGGTTTCTTCAGAGTCGGCATCATATAAAAAGTGACAGACTATGCTAGGTAATAAAAGGAAGGAACATAACTGGATTCAATATGTGGTCTCACATCAGATACCGTCTCGGAAAAACCCCCTGCAAAGGATATTTTGGGGTCAAGCTGGGAAATTTGAATATGGTTTCAGTATTAGAGAAAATCTGATTTTATTGAAATAGGAAGATAGAGATTATTATCTGAAATAAGGGTAGAAAAAGATCCAGGAGGCCATGCATGCACTAAGGTTTTAATACTGGCAATCTCTGAGGGGTGGGAATATGGGGCCTAAACATTTTTCAAATTTTCTACAATGTGCATATCCTCTTCTATAATATTAACAGGTTATTAGAAATAACTAATACATTTTTTTAAAAGATTTTATTTATTTATTTGACAGAGAGAGACAGCAAGAGAGGGAACATAAGCAGGGGGAGTCGGAGGAGAAGCAGGCTTCCCGCCGAGCAGGGAGCCCGATGCAGGGCTCGATCCCAGGACCCTGGGATCATGACCTGAGCTGAAGGCAGACGCTTAATGACTGAGCCACCCAGGCACCCTAACTCATACATTTTTTTTTTTAAAGATTTTTATTTATTTATTTGAGACAGAGAGAATGAGAGACAGAGAGCATGAGAGGGAGGAGGGTCAGAGGGAGAAGCAGACTCCCTGCCGAGCAGGGAGCCCGATGCGGGACTCGATCCTGGGACTCCAGGATCATGACCTGAGCCGAAGGCAGTCGCTTAACCAACTGAGCCACCCAGGCGCCCCTAACTCATACATTTTTAAACTTAAGCCAGGGATAGGTAAGTTTTGCGCTATTAGCAAAGTTTTCTTTATCTAGGATGGGTAGACATTCATCTGAGACCACAAAAGACGCTAGCAACGTGAGGGACATTTACCAAAGATGCTCAGAATACAAGGCTAGAAAGAGGTAATTTTTTGTGCTTCCCCATCAAAAGGGAGCCAAAGTTCTGGACTCCTGGTGTACTAGGAATGACAACTGTGTGTGTGTCTGCCTATACAACACATGTAAGTAAGCAGAAAATAAAGCAACGATGAACTGGGTCAGTATCATTGGGAGGAGGGGAAATGAAGGACAGTCACCTCCATAATAAAACAGCGCAGAGAAGTTCTATAATCACTTATTAGAGAACAGATTCCAGTGGCTTCCAGTGGGAGCAGGGCACAAGCAGCTGCCACTTCATGGTGTTCTGAAATATGAAATGATCTAAATTGCTAAGAGGGGACCTAGCTCATACAGCATTATTTGCAGAATGGCATTTTAAGGGGGGGGGGGGGTAGGATGCCGTGACATCAACGTTGCATGCATTCGCTCAAGCCAGCATTAAATAGCTGGAGAGGGAAGCCAGAAATCAAGGAACGCTTTCCCTACTAAACCCAGTTGAGACAGATTCTCTCCTCCTGCGGTGTCCCTTCTCCCAGGTCAGGAAATGGACTCCGACAAGGAAGAAAGCACCTATTGTGTTGTTTGGGGACGGGCAGACTGGGAGCTCATCTGTGTGCGCGTCTGTATTTGTGGTTGGCACAAGCTGCCGCAGGAGCTGAATGGTCACCTCAGCTTCCGCTCTCCTCCTGCTGCTCCTCCAGGTTCCAGAACGCCCCCTAATTTACAGCCTGTTGCCCGGAGTTTCCATGGGAAACATTCCAGGGCCCTGGGAGACGTGAGTTTCATTTGACAAGCTTTTTGTCTTTTTCCCCAAGTGTGGGCTACAGCTAAATCCTTGGGCAATTAATGGGTACGTTTTGCACTTAGAATTGATGAATAGCAGGGCTCTGGAATCCTCAGCGAGCTCGAAAGGTGCAGAGAAGTAGCCATCCCCATCCTAGCCCACTGGGTGAGCCCTCAAGGGGCTGTCCTCAGGGATCGGCCACAGCTTAACTCCCCCTAAGGAAGTCTGTCTCTCTGCATCTAACTTGAATGCTCTTGAAGAACAAAGTAACACCTGCCACGTTTGAATGTGTTCAAATTCCTAGCTCCATTCCTGGGACAGACTACAACTCACAACCAATGGCTGTCGTCATGTTCTAAGTGTAATTCCCCATCAGTTGCTTTGTATTTCCTGGAGTCTGCATCTTTTTGAATCATGGGATTACAAATTAATATTTTACCCTCCTAAGTTGCTTAGGAGGATGGTATTATACACACGTTTTATATCTGCCCTTTCGTCCTGTAAGTTAGTGTATTGCCTACTTACATTTAGCTTCTCGTCTCCTGTAACTCTTTTGACCCTTTTCTGCTGTATTTAAGTTAATTAATGCTAAGTAATTATTATGTGCCCGCACACAATGTCCTTTAGAAAAACATAAAAATGTCCCTGCCTGTGAGACCCTTACAAAGAAGAGAGTCCTGCTATATACGTAAGATTGCCAGAGTTTGAATGTAAGAAAGTACATGACCAGGTATGGGGTAGGAACCAGAATCTGGTTTGAGTGTGGGTCTCACTTCATTCGTTTATGTATCCATCTGTGCATTCATTCACTCATGCCATAAATATCCACATGCTTACTATGTGCCAGGGCTGAGCTAGTGTGACCAGCTTCACCAACAACTATTCCCAGCCCCTATCCCTTGCTCATTTCTCTCACTATAGAGGCTAAAAAAGAAAAACACCCCTTTCTCAGACTCCTTTAACTGTAAGGGAGGCTCAGTTCAAGCCACTGACCGATAAAGGGAAAGTCTACTGGGGAATCTTCTGACAAGGACAAAATCTTGCGAGTTAAAAAGGCTTTTGTCCCATTCTCCTGCCTTGAATGAGGATGTGATGCCTGGAGCTGCTGCAGCCACCTTACGACCTTGAGGTGACAAGCGTGAGGCCAAAACGTCAACATTGAAGATGGCAAAACAAAAAGACAGAGAGTCCTGGTCCTTGATGACATCACTGAACAGATATCACTGTCAATAACCATGGACCTCTGATTTCTTATGTGAGAAAATAAATCTCCATTAGTTTAAGGCATTGCTGATTGACTATTCCAACACCTGCAGCCAAAAGCATGTATAACTTACAGTTGGGTATATGGTGCCAAACAATGAAGACAAACAATTACAAATGTACGTGTGTGACCCCGGGGAGAATCGCAGGGTACAGGCAAACCAAGCTGGACTAAACACTGTATTCATCATTAGTGATGAATACAATGAGCCCTAATGACAAATAAAGGCCAGGAAAAGAGTGTTAGGCAGACAGAATGGTCTCTTTGAAGGGGGCAAGAACATGGTGTGCTTGTGGAACTAAGGAAAGTCCTGTAGGACATATGTGTAGGTAAGAGTTGCGGGGGCGGGGGTGGTGGTGTGGAGAGCAGGGGTTGGAGTATTCTGGGCCTTGCGGGTTCTCACAAGGATATGCTGCTTTGCTCCACAAACAATGAATGGGAAGCCCCTGCAGAGTTGTAAGCAGGAGCAAGTCATGGTAACACTATTTTTTTCAGAAAGTGTCCCTTGGTGAGGGATGGGGTGGGAGATGGCAGAGGATGGGGAGAGGAAGGGTATGGCTATAAAAGGGCAACGGGAGGGATCCTTGCCATGATGGAAATGTTCTGTGCCTTGACTATTTCAAGGTCAACATTCTGGTTGTGCTATTGTACTATCATTTTGCAAGATGTTACTACTGGGGGAATCGGGTAACATAGGATCTATTATTTCTTTTTTTTTTTTTTTAAAGATTTTATTTATTTATTTGACAGAGAGAGACACAGCGAGAGAGGGAGCACAAGCAGGGGGAGTGGGAGAGGGAGAAGCAGGCTCCCCGCAGAGCAGGGAGCCCGATGTGGGACTCGATCCCAGGACCCTGGGATCATGACCTGAGCCGAAGGCAGTCGCTCAACCGACTGAGCCACCCAGGAGCCCAGGATCTCTTATCTCTTACAACTACATGAGAGTCTACAATGATTTCAGAATAAAAACTCTAATGAGAAAGTGTCTCCCGGTTTCAACATGGAGAGTAGATGAGAGGGGGGAAAAGGTGGGAGAGGGAAATCAATTAGGAAGCTAGTCCAAGTCATCCAGAGAGCTGAGCCTTGGATAGGGAGGTGGGATGAGAAGAAGGAATTGATTCGAGAAGTATCCGGAAGGCACTACAGACTGGCTTGCTGATGGATCGTGTCTGGGAGATGAAGAAGGGGACAAAGTGCAGAATGACTTCCAGGCTCCTGCCTAGAGCAGGCAGATGGGTTCTGACATTTTTTACAGAGATGGGACACAAAGCAAGGGGGCAGATTCCACAGTGGTAGCGGGGTTGGGGAGGCGGGCACGGTCAGCTTATGATCAGGTAGCTTGAGGAGCCAATGAACTCTCCACGTAGAGATTCTGAGTGGTCATCTGGAAATGCAATCACCTTAAAAGAGAACTAAAAGTGAAATGTCCTTCCTTCACCCCTTTCCCCAGTTCCACTGCATTCCTTCTAGGAAAACGTTGGCCCCCCACTGTCGCCATATCACACTTTCAGCCCTTCCTTTTCCACTCGCTTACTTGCTCTCCCACACGGGAAGCCCAGACCTGATTGGTGAACACCTGACACCCGAGGTGCCAGGTCTAATTACTGGGTGGGGGGGGGGCGGGGCACTGCTGAAGTCCATGCCCACCTACAGCAGGCCCCCCCTTCCTCCCCTCCCTTCTCTCTCGCCCTGTGTCCAGTGCAGAACTCAGCCCCACTGCCTGTCTCCACGTGGGGCCAGTGCCTGCTTTCTAGAAGCGGTCCTGTCTTCCTAGCTCTCCTCCGCCTGCAGCTGGTGTGAGTCCTGCTGCCTACAAGCACCAGCACTCTCTGTCTGAGCAACTGTGTCCCCAGGCTTACGCCGAGCGCTGCAGGCGGGAGACCTCCCTCGGGCCTCTGCATGAGATACTTGCCAGGGAGTGAAGTGGCCTGAGGAAGGCAGGAAAGAGGTTCAAAAGTTGGCACAGAAAGAAAAAAAACGACACATTGAAAGTTACCCTTGAAAACCCTCCAGGAAGGTGCCATCTGAGAAACAGACTCCCAATATGTTTTCCTTCCTGAATTGGAAGAGATCATCACTGGATAAAGTAGCTTACTTTCGTAAGGAGCCATGTTGCACAAACCAACTTCGCCTGTCTTTAAAGCCCGAATGACACTCAGCACCGTCAAGAGGTGCACTCTGGGAGGCCCCTGGGTGCTGCCACTGGTCGGGGAGCCACGGGGAGCCACGGGGAGCCACGGGGTCACGCACTGCCTCAGGCTGATTTCAAGGCTGCCGGGAGTGCCCACACTGGCTGCAGTTCTGACTCTTTCTCTTGCATTTCCTCACCAAATGTAGACTTGGCAGGTGCCCCACCGCTCAAAATCCTGACGGGGAGGATGGACGGGGGCCCCCTGAGTCCTTACTAATTTGGGATCTAATCTTCTAGATCTTTTTGTGTATTTACGCACACATATTTTTTACAGAAATACGAATATGGCTATGCATTTTCACTGAATGGTAAAATCTTGGTGATTTTTTTCCCCTCACACATCAGATCATAGAGCTATTGGTAAGGATGCGCCATTGCTGAACTTTTTTTTAGTTGTGTCAAGTTTTTGCTATTACAAATGATATGACCACAGTAAACATCCCATGTACCTATATCTTTGCATATTTATGCAACTATTTCTAGAAAATAAATTGACTCCAAACTGCTAGATCAAAGAGTATGTGTGATTGAAAATTTAAAAACTGCTGAATTGCCCTCCAAAAATGTTTATTCCCAACCATGATGTGTATCCCCGACACTGTATATTACCATTTTTTTACATTTTTGCCAATCTGATAGATAAAAAGGGGTATCTCAATTTTTGTTTCTTTGATTCTACAGAGATTAAATATCTTTTTTAAATGCTTATTGGCAATTTCTATTTTTTTCTTTGGGAGATTTTTGTTTCTGTCTAAAAACGTTTTCCATTGGGTTGTTTGTATGTTTCTTATAGATTTTAGGAATTCTTTTATTAATGATATTAATCTTTTATTGCAAATATTTCCTGTAGTCTAACACTTGTCTTTTATATGTATGCGGTGTCTTTAATTAAACTTTTTTTTTTTTTAAAGGCTACGTTCTGGGTGTTAAGTCTTCCTTAAGTAGGCCCTCTCTGCCTCAAAATTATGCTTTCAGAAATTCCTTTAGATTTTTTTTCTGATATTTTTTATAGTTTTAATTTTTACTTTCATTTCTGGAATATCTGTGAACTTAGGATATAAGATAGGGCTTTGGCTTTACATTTTTTCCCCAAATGTCTCTGTGCCAACTATCTCAGTGCCAATTACTGATTATTCCTTTGTTTTCCCACTGATTGAATTACCACCTTTATAATATATCAGATTCCTTTATACACACATCTTCTCCGGACCCTATTCTTCTCCACTGATCTATTTGTTAATTTCAGCCCAATCAGGATCACACTTTTTAATTACTCTAGCTCTCTAGTATGTTCTGATGTCTGGTAGGACGCATCCGCCACAGCCCACCATTACCACCACCATTATCATCCCTAATAATTTGTTTAGCTATTCTTAAGCTCCGTTTCTTCTACATACACTTTATAAATGGATCAAATTTCATTTTAAAAAAACGTGTGACTTAAATGGGTTTGTGCTGAATTTATCATCTGGGGACAGGTGACATCTTAATGATATCGAGGCTTCCCATCCCGGAACACAGAATTTCCTTTCATTTATACAACTCTTCTTTTATAGTTTATGTAGAGATTTGCAGTTTTCTTAATCAGACTTTGCCCACTTCTTGTTAGGTTTGTTCCTAGGTCTTATAAATTCGGTTGTTACTGTGAGTGGTATACCCTTCCATTATATCTTATGCTTCACTCTTGCTATTCTGCAGGAAAGCTATCAATTGTGATATATTGATCCTGAATATAGATGCTTTAATGAGTTCTTCGTTAGTTCTAACAGTACTGAGTTGATTCTTTAGAATCTATTTAAATATTAACAGCTGCAAAGATTACATTTGTGTATATTTCCTTTCAATAGTAACACTTTCTGTTTGTTCTTCTTGTCTGATTCCATGGCCTAGAGTTGCCAGCCCAATGTGAGACTAACACCTGTTACTAACTTCAAGGGGAACAATCTAAAATTTTACTGTTAAGTATAATACTTCCTTTAAGTATCTGGGAGAAGAAGTATTAAGCTAAGGAGGTTTCCTTGTATTTCCTACCTTATTAAGACGTAGCAGAAATAAGCTTTGAATTTAATCAACTTATTTTCAATGTGTTAAAATAAATTATAATTCAGTCTTTAAACAAAATCAGTCCGCTTTTAGTCACATAAAACTTTAATGACATATCCTCTATTTCATGAAGACGGTGTAACCATGTCAGAGACCAGAGAGTTGGTGTACGTTAAAAATGTAGAGCTTGAAATGTTCTGGGGAGCACATCAAAACAAATCACATATTTAATGCTATTGGTAATTTAACGTGAATCCCTCACCTTGAAATCATCAGGAATGAGGAGTTTTGATGTTCGTAGAAAATTCAAGATATATCTGAACATCTGTCCATCTCTGTCAATGAAATAATGTTGTTTGAGACTGTCCAAAACAATGGGCTCTGTACCATCAAAAAGTCTTCCGATTCTGTGATAGAAAAGAGGGAACAGTGAAAACAATTAGAATCGATTGTTTGGCCGCTAAAGCTAAGAGCTACCACTTTGGGTCACTGTCAAAGGTAGCAGGTTCAAAGATGGCAGTCAGGAAATATCACCCGGTCCATAGTTACGCTTCTCTGAGAAGTACTGGTCCTAGCTTGATAAATATTTCAGGACCAGACAAATCAAAATAGTCTCAGGCTTTCTCAAGTAAATCCTTTTATTCACTGTCTGGTACCTGTAAAGAAAATGTCCCTGACATGGTGATTACGGCTAAGTGCTGTCACTGTGATGGAAAAGCATGTCTTTCCCCTGGGTTACTTAAAACCACCTTCTCTGCTACTTAAAAAAAAAAAAAAAAATGTTATTGCTCCAAAGTGTCTTTTAAACAGATTCTACGGAGAAAGCAATTTCGTTTTTAAGAAATCTGTTTTCTGAGCTCTCCCCACCCATGAATCACAAACTTTCCAAAAATAAAGCAATGCCTATATGCTAACATCTACATTTAATTATAGAAAGGAATCATTGAAAATATCACTAGTCTAGGAGAATATGTTTTCCATTAACAATATACAGTCTAGTTTCTTAGGTCTCAGCAGAAATCATTTGTCACAGCCAGGCATCATTATAAAAAATAAATATTTGACCACGCCAAAAATATGACCTAGTACTAGAACACGAGTGGCTACAGGTAATTTTTTAAAAACAGGAATCCACGATACGTTTTTCCCATTATAGAGTTAACATTTGAGCAGTGTAGTACAGTTAAAGCATTCTGCATCCAATCATTATCATTTATCCCTTTAAGGATGGCTGAACCTACATACTTCAGTATATATTCAGTTAATACACAGTGGTCACATCTGTACCATAAACAAGTACACAGCTGGCTAATGACAAATATCCTATGTCAGAAAATAGAATTTACATACTAGAAATCACTTCCTTGACCCAAGAGGTGCACTGCACTTTTCATTAACAGTGTAGGTAGGCAAATGGCTCTATTTTTTCATGAAAAGCTTTTTTGGAAAAACTCATATCATCTATCTCTGATTTGGAACATCATTTTATTGCTTTGAAGTCAATTTTGAAATCATATGTTGAAATGTGACAGAGGTAATGGTAAATCAATACTTTCACCCCTCCTAAAATACAACAGACAAATAGAGAAGCCGCTTTCCCTCCTTCCCCCAAAAGAAAAGCTTGGGAATTTGTTTCAATAAAAACTTTTAAAGATAATTAGAAAACTCACATCCTACCTGAAGGTAGTAAGTGCAAAGATGAAAGCAACTAATTACAGTCAGGTCATATTTCTAAAACTCAATATATTTTTCTCAGCTGATGTTTTTGTCCAACTTTCCATGAATGGAGGGTGATTCACAATTCCTTCCTTCCACAATTTTATCCAGGGTGTGGCTCCCAACCACCCTAGGACTCCTTCACTGCATGCAACCTTGTCATTCGTTCCCCATTAACACATCAATCAAACAGGCTACAGAAAGAGGCAGTGAAACTAAAACACACTTAGTCACTTACTTATAGTGTTTCCAGGACAGTTTGGTGTCGGGTGGGAAAGGACGAGACTTGTGTGCTTATTACTAAGACATTTTACTCTTCATTGTTAACAGGATAAATTTACGGTTGACAGGGGAAGAAAAGGGAGTTCTATTTATTAAGTGCTGTCCAGATAGCATGCACGATCCTTAGCACTTCATGGATGTAAAGGATCCCTTATCCTCCTTTTAAAGATGAAGAAATAGGCTCAAAATGATGAGTAACTTGCCCAACTAGTTAAGTAGCATTGAGGGATTTGTGCAGTCTGTTTGATCGTAAAGGGGCCTCCCTACAACGAATGGAATGAAAAGAATTACCACTATCGAAGGAAAGCTTTTGGTCTAGAGTTTGTACTTTCTATCTTCTGTTTGTTTAGCAAGAGCTTTGCAATGAAATCCAAGCGTGTATATGAATTGTTTTTGTGGCCTGTAATACATTAGTATCAGTGACTGCAAGTCACTTTAGTCAAGAGATGCAAAGCAAATATTTTATTCTTAAATAAATCCTATGCTTATTTTCTTGGAAGCTCATTTTCAAAATCTAGACCTGGATGTACTCTCTGGCACAGCATGAGTGATTAGTAAATCTCTATGGAGTCAACGAGTAGAGGAGTGACTGAGTGGTGAGGGCAGCTTGGCTCGGCCCTTTCCTAGCTGTAATCTGGGGGAATTGACTTCTCTGTATCTCCATTTCATTTATAAAATGTCTGGTTCTGGGCGCCTGGGTGGCTCAGTCGGCTAAGCCTCTTGCCTTCCTCGTCCTGGGTCCCCCGTCGGGCTCCCTGCCCAGCGGGGAGCCTGCTTCTCCCTCTGCCCCTCCCCCTGCTCGTGATCTCTCTCTCTCTCTCTCTCGCAAATAAATAACATCTTAAAAAAAATAAAATGTCTCTTTCTTTTATAAAATTGCCCCTTTTCTCTGGGTTGATGAGAAAATCAATCATGGCACGCTCAGAAAGAGCACAGCAAGAGAAGGTATCCCAAAGGAGCAAACAAAGATTTCTATGAAAGCACATCTCAGAAGACAGCAGGTCCTCTAAGGAACAGGATGTAGGGGCCAAAGGAACAATCTGGGTTGAAGTGTTTGTTAGAGACCTTAGTGACGTAGGAGAGATGCGCCATTTAAAAGGCTTTTAGGGTGGAAACACACCCATCCCTCCCCCCCCCACACACCCCCCACCCCCTTCTGGCACATACAGGGAAGTGGGCCTAGTTGCAACGAGAAGCACCTGCGCAAGGCACGAGGCCGAAATGGGAGGCGCAAAGGGACGAGCTGGGGCGCACGGTGAAAGGAGGCCCAGCGTAGGCCAGCGAGGCGGCTGGGTGATGCACCGGGGCAAGCTGGGTCTCCAGTCGGAATCGCTCAGGCCGAAAGAGGGCGGGAGCTGAGGAGGGAGGGCTGGTGCCCCCCGCACGGCTGAGGAGCCCCAGCGAGGCGCAGAACCCAGCGCGCGGCCCGCCGCCCCTTCGCCGCCAGCTCGCGCCGCCCCGGGACGCTCTGCCCAGAGGACGAGGAGGAGCGAAGGGAGAGGCCCGAGGCTGGTGGCCCCAGCCGTGTGGTCTGGGCGGCAGCTGAGGGGGCAAAGCGCTGTGGAGGGACGGGCCAGCCTTGGGAAGGACGGGCCCGCGGGCCTCGCCACGGCACATGACGGTCCGGGGTGCAGGGCCTCTCCGACAAGGAGGCGGCCCCGTATCTGAGACACCAAATGTTAGGAGCAGTAAAGGGCACCGTTAGGCTGCTGGTTTTTTCTAACTTTGAAAGGAAGCACGTTCTGAGCTGTGAAAACAATGCGGAAGGACAGGGCGGTGCCAATGATCGTAAAATGGCGTCCTGGGGTCTGTTTTGCAAGTGCCCTGGAAAAGCATTGTTTGGCTAAGCGAATAGGGGGGAACATCGGCAAGGGCTGTATTTCTTGTGGACATATGAATGGAGTTACAAATCAAACTGCAGTGATTTGTAAACTCTGGTGCCTGAAAACTACATGGAACTGATTACAGTTTACTAACCTTGGAGAACATTCCTGTTTTCCAACTGACCAAGACCAAGCTGGCTCCGGATAATGTATGGCGGGCCGCCTTGGTTTTTGGTGGGTTTTTTTTGTTTTGTTTTGTTTTTGACACTCATTGAACCAAACAGCAATGCTGAGAAAAAGTCCTCCCACGATTGTATTTTTTTTTTTACACTTATTTTTTAACATTTTGTTTTGGACGATTTCAAACTTATGCCAAAGTAGGGAAAATTATATAATGAACCCCCATGTGTCCATCCAGCTTCAAAAGCTGTCAACCCTTGGCCAAGCTTGTTTCACCCATACTTCTATTGCTCCCTCTCCCCAGTGGAATTTTTATAGTAACCCTAAACATCCTGTCATTTTATCTGTAAATATTTCACTGACTAGTACGAATATAAAGGTTCACTAAAAATATGCATTAAAAGATACTGAAATATATTTCTGTTGCTTTTTAATATTAACACTGTTGATTATTGTTTATGGAACAAATAATGCAGGATCAAGTCTCCAAGGAAATTAAGCTCCTTCTTGTGGAAAGTAAGTCTGGTTCCCCACTATGGCTCCTCCTCTCTCTGGTGTTAAAGAATGGTCTTAAATGAAAGAGAGGATAGGGATAGGGATAGGGCCCGATATACCTGGCTTAGTGTGACTCCGTCATTAAGAATTTATTTTTTTCTTGTGCATTCATTCATAGGATCTGGTTTCTTTAATTTACTGTGACTCGGTTCTTTAAGAATTTCCTTTTATTGTGCAGTCATTCAATTATTTACCCACATTCAATGATCTTGACCATGTGAAATTTTCAGGGAACGCTGTGGTAAGTAAACCACACATTCCTTGCTTTCGTGGAATTTAACAGTCTGTGGGGTTGGGAATGCAGATCAAGTGCAGTGTGTCACTGGGTGTGCAGAGTGGGTTACGGGAGTACACAGGATGCACCTAACTCAACTCTGGGGAGGCCTGGAAGAAAGAGAAAGTTCAGTGGAGACCTGAAGGACAAACAGGAGTTGGCCAAGTACCAGGGCGGCAGGGAAGGCCAGGTAAGAAAGGAGAGGGGTAGGAGAGATAGAAAGGCTCGAAGCCAGAAGAAACCTGGCATGTGATTACTCCCTACTGGGGCAGAGGCAGGCCGCCTGAAAAATGAGGCTGGAGCAGCAGAGTCAGATCGTGAAAAGCTGTATAAGCCAGGTCAAGGAGTCTGGATTCAGTTTCGAGGCCGATGGGGGCTGATGTCAGGCTATGCTCTCCAATGATGTTAAGGAAAAGAGCAAATTTAGAAGTGAGACTGAATGAAACACCAATCTGAAATCACATCTCCTCAAAGATGCAGTTTGTGGCTTAGCCACATTCTTTCTCCTCTGCCTTGCTTTTGACTGTGTTATTTGCATACAGCAGTGGTCCTTAACCCTGGTGGCACACTGAATCACTGGAGGGGCTTTTAAAAAATAGTGCCAGATATTATGATGTAATTACTGCTTAGGGTTGGGGCCCAGGCATCTCTCCAAATTAGTCTGATGAACAGCTGAGTTGAGAACCAGTGCGAAGGAGGATGAGCACAGACTAAAGAACAAGTCAACATCATGGACTTGAGAGGTTTTCAGTTAATCATTCTGTCCCTTCGAACTGTCACAGCACCTCTTCCTAAATAGCCAGCCACTTCCAGCCTTTTGGAAGGGAAGATCTCCAGGATGACCTAGATCAACGTCCCATTTTACAAATGGAGAAACGAGTCCCAAATACGTAATGCTCAAGGATGCCCAGCTGGCTAGACACAGAGCTGGCTCTGAATGCACCACGCTGTCCCTGGGGTAACGGGCAGAGGTCACATTCAAGCCCGTGGAGGCCAACTGCTTTAATGCTAGTTACTATTTATTGAATTGTATTATGTGCCAAGAGTGAGCTGGCTGTTTTATGGGCTTTATCTCATTTGATTTTACAATGATCCTATGAGGTGGCCATATTATTCTCATTTCACAGATGAGGAATCTGAAGCCCAGAATGGTTGTCACTTGGCTTAAGTTACAACCTGGGTCTGATTCTAAAGCCTGTGTCCTTAACCAGTAATTTATAATGCCTTTTCATGTGCAATTTCAAACAAACAAAATGACAACTCAACAACTTTCCTTGAGGAATGCACAATTGTTATATTTCAGTGGAGTTTGCTAACGTTGCATGTTATCCCAAGAAAATTTGGTGATTATCAACTTTGTAGAGAAACTATTTAATAGCCATGAAACAAAAAGTTGAGGCTCAGGGGCTGGGTGTAGGCACACTGAGTAGGTACCCTAAACTCAATGGAATCCAATCAAAACACTCCAAGACTTCAGAGGTTACTTCCAAACTGTTGGTACAACGTGAAGGGGCATAAAATGGGATGGGAAAGTGAGCATTCTTAGGACAATGACAATTTCTGGGGAGAGGAATGACACATGAGGTTCCAACTCCATTTACCTTGCAGCCCTTGTGTTCCCTTATGTGCTGTGACCCTACATTTAATTCTGACACACCCCTGTGGGATTGGTCACTTTACCGCTAAGGAGAGATTTCCAACGCTTCCAAGGCTCCACACACCCCATCCTCCTCCTGCCACCTGGTGAATACCACGTCACATCAAGCACCATGGCGTGTCATATGATACCGGGCCCCGCTTTTCCAGAGGCAAGCGGGGTTAATCCTTTCTATTCTCCAGCGCCAGAAGGCACATGGTAATTATACAGTGAGAGAGCAATAAGAGAAGCGTTCATCTGCAGTGGCACGGGATCCACTGGCTCAGGAAGGGTGGAGAAGACCCTGCCCAGGGCTGAGAACAAAGTGCCAAAGACAGACCAAGGGGTAAAGGGCAGGAGAGTGGTGGCTGGGCTGTGTCACCCACGTAGCTTCCCTTTGCCAAGAAAGGCCCTTTTCTCTACTCCTGGGCTTCCAAGCCAAGGAAAATACGGTTTGGACACAAGGAAAAGATCTCATTTAGTTTCTGGCCCATATTTATTTTGCTGCGTAAGAGAATAAGAGGCAACTGACCAATTACTCCTCTTAGCATCTGGGGGCTATTTTTAAATTATAAAAGTGAGACCTACTCATTGTTGAAAATTGGAAAAGTGTAGAGGACACAGAAGCAGCAGAACAGAAAACAATCTGCCATTAGCCCACCAATTAGGACATTACTTTTTTAAAAATCCCATTTGAAGAGGATTTTTCTATGAATAATTTTTTCTTTTTTTTTTTTAAAGATTTTATTTATTTATTCATGAGAGACAGAGAGAGAGAGAGAGAGAAAAGCAGGCTCCCAAGGAGCAGGGAGCCCGATGTGGGACTCGATCCCAGGACCCTGGGATCATGACCTGAGCCGAAGGCAGACGCTTAACCATCTGAGCCACCCAGGCGCCCATAATTTTGTTTTCAGAAGCACTTGGACCTTCATACTTTTTTAGGTCTACTATTCCAAGTTGGTCTGTTATGTTAGGAAGTGATGTCTACTGCTCCAAGTTACATTCCCAACTGAGTTTCTGTCCTAATATTTGAAACCTGAGTAAGAAAGCATATGGGGTACAGAGCTGGGTGAAGGTGGGCATGTTTGTGCCCGCGCGAACGGGAGTGTGCAGGGGTGTGCCCACGTGTGAGAGGTGTGTGGACAGCTGTCACTGCAGGTGAAACCAGACTCAGGATAGCAGACATGGAGAGAGGAGGCAGTCTTGCAACCAGGGGGTGCCTCTTCCCCTTTTCTGCTCAGATGGGAAAGGAGGGAAACAGTGGTGGAAGGGAAGAGACGTGCTAGATTGATACCTGAAATTTAGACCCTTGGGAGTTCAATATTGTAGTCTCTCTCTCTTTGCGTATATTTCTAAATGTCCATATTAAAAAAGTTTTTCTTTAAAAAAAAAAGAGGTGGGGAATGCCTGGTATGATTATAATGTTTAAAAAGAAAGAAATCACCAGTCCACTTACTGTTTGAGAAGCCTGAATTATCATAAATAGTGTTTCATATGCTTCAAGTGTTATAACTGTTAGAACAATTCTAGGAAGAGTTCTTTATAGTTCCCACACGTGGGAAATTTCCTCTATGTTTCATGAACACAGATACAAATTAATTCAGAGCTTGTTATAGAAATGGACAGAAGTAATTTAAGAGAAGGGAGAAAATACCTTCTTGGTAGGAACAAACAAAACAAATTGTATCTACTTATGGGGAAGTTATGTTTCCAGTACTGTTCCCTGAGGCAGCATCATTTTCTTAAATGATGCATAGAACTGAAGAAACCAGGGGAGAAAGGAAAGGCAAGTTTAAAATATAAGAAAAACTAGGAGAGCAAAACAACTCTGGAACTTGGCATTTTGGAGAACTGATCACTGCTGGGACTACTGTTGGCGGAGGGGGAGTTCGGGGCCACTCAGGGCTGCTAATCCTCTAAGAATCTCATGAGTGCCCCCCAGGACTCTGACTAGAACAGTTTTGTTTTGTTTTTTAATTCCGAGAGTTACATTGACTGTTAACTATGAAAAATGTATTATTACAATTAACATGATTTTTTTTTTAAACCACCAGAATTTATGAAAGTAGGCTTTTTATTTCTGCATTTATTGAGTGCCTACCATGTTCCTGGTGCTCTGCCAGGCCTTTCAAAATGAGGATGATGCAGTCCCACTGGGAGTCAAGGAAGGACAGAGGGGGACCTCGCTAGCCGAGGGCAGGCAGGGAAGGCTTCCTGCAGGAGGCAATGTCTGTGCAGGGTCCTAGGGATCATGAGGTATAAGGAGAAAGGCACAGGGGCTTGGAAAAGGGATTTCAGGCAAGAAGGAACATGATGGTGGGAACAGAGCAAGTGAAGAGCATCTCTCTCAAAGTGTGGAGCCCAGTGGAGCATGCAAGGGCACCGTTATTCCCAAGAGCTTGGGCATAGTGCTTTCTGGGGTGTTTTAGGAGCCCCCAGCACATTCAGCCCTAAAACTCACAGACCTGGGTTTGAATCCTGACTCTACCATCTTTCAGACCAAATCAATGGAGTTTTGATGTCTTCGGCTGAGAAATAGGATAATACCTAGCCCGAAGAATTCTTAGGAGAATAAATGGATGTCCGAAAAGAACTACATTTACTGAGAATTCACTCTGTGCAGGACACAGTACTGAGTGCTCACAGAATGCCTACTAGGTGGATCCTAGCAGCCCCGTTTTACGGGGATGCCGTGGCCAGCTTCTCAGCCCAGAGGCCAGAATTCACACTCAGGCAGCTGGACCACAGACCGCAGTTTGGAGCCGCTCCCTGACTGCCTGGTGCTCGCTCCTCGGCAGACCACTGTGCCCGCCTGGCCCGGGCTCAGGAGACGCTGACAGATATTCGTCCTTCGGCGATGGTGGGCTATGCCAAAATGGAATTCTGACTGTATATGAAATCCTGGAAGAAAACCTTTACAGTCACCTGGTCCTGTTCTCTGGTTTGAGCAAATGCCTGCTTAAAAATGATTTCTAGAGCTATTTTTCTAAGCTCAGTCCAGGATCAGATCATCATATCCTCCCTTGGGAGTCCACTTGGGTATTTTCGGCTCAAGCAGTTTCTGTTTAGGTTTTCTGTCGTTTGTATTTGGGCAGACAAGCTTGCACAGGCATGAGCCTGCCCCCATCGCCCACCCCGTCCTCCTCCCAACAGTCTGTTCTGTATTGGGAGGGATTTTTGACACTCCTTTTTTCTCTTGATTTAAAACTCTAGAATATGTTTTCCACTTTACAGTAATAATTACTCTTCAGAGTAATAGCTCTGAAAAAATGTTGTAATAGCCAACATTTTTTGAGTTGGTCAGACACAATGTTAAAAACTTTATGGGTTATCGGATTCACACCTCACAACAACTCCATAAAGTAATATTTTGACTTTACTGATGGAGAGACGGAGGCCAGAGCCATCAGATAACTCACCGAGGGCCTCTGAGCTCTGCAGGCTCTTTTTCCTGTAGAATGAGGGCCAGCCCATTTGCTCTGTGCTGTCCCCAACCCTCAGTGGGCTATCCGTCCCAGAACATTCTGCCCCCTTCCCCTTCCTGCTCTGGCCCCTCCCACCCGCTTTCATGCACCTTGCAAGTGCCACTTTGGTTTTCTTGTTTCTAGTTCCTTGTTACACATGCAAACTCTTCCCTATGTGTTCCATTGATTTTAATCTGTTTTTCTGAGTGACTGGGCTTATTCCTGGGCTTCTGAAGTATCAGCAGACCTCACGACTGAACAAGCGCTCTCCTGCATGAGGACACGTTCCTGATTTGTCTATCTGTGCGTCAGGCTTCTAACGAACGGACTGGACTCAGCGCCGCCCCCTGGGAGAGTGCTCTCCTGGGGACCCCACTCTCTCTTTGAGACTGTCAGCGACAACAGCATGTGGAAGGGAGCCTGTCCCCATCTCCTCTGGTGTTTTACTGTTCCAGACTATGGGAGCTGGCTCCCAACACGTCATAGTAGTCACTTCGAATAAAAGCACTGTATTCATTATATGCCACTAGGCGAGGACTATGGTGAAGCTAGCTGTTTCTATTTCCAATTTAACAATTTTTTGCCTGCTTGTCACGGGGCCAGCAAAACAACAGTGTACAATGAAGTGCTTCAATATTCTGCTGAGTACCCATAAGTGAAAAACCAGAGACTTAACATGGTGCTTAATAAAAAGAGAAAGGACGAGAAAAATACAATTTACCTAAAAATCAGGTAAACGCTTTTTCAAAACCTAACAGAAGATGTATGGAAGAAAGCAAGTGAATCTACCCTGACTCCTTTGTACCCCTTCCCTGCTCCTCACACACGCACGCACACACCAGGGCTGACACCATTCAAGGGATGGTTCAACTGCTCAAGAGTAAGGTGAGGTGGTTGGATGAATGAAAATGACTGAATTCCTCCGTCCCTGCCTCACTTCAGAGTGACTAGGAAGCTTGAAAGCGCGTTCTGAAACGAGGCTTTCAGAGACAAAGCCAAAGGGAGGAGATCTAGCCTCAGGACTGTGAGTTACACCTCTATAGAAGGAAAGAAGGCTGCAATTTGGACAAGAGTCACATCTACTCAGCTTCAAAGGTATATCAACATTGTAAAGAACATGTAAAATGTCCATACTGCCATTTTAAAAAAAAATTCCAACTGCTTATTCAAATCATGATGGACAACATGCCTGGTGGGCCTTTTATTCTGAGAAGACTAAGATTTTGAATTTATGTCACAAGAGTATTTAAATAATCACCAAGTCAAAGTGACATATGAAAAACACTAAGTTTCTATCACCTCATGATTCAAAGACAACATTCTCGGGTGTGTGTGGTTGGGAAACAAGGCACTCGGAGCTGACAGCATCCTGCCTTTGGCTACACCATGGTCAACAACGCGCTGTTGTAGGTGTGCGTCTTGTGTAACCATCTCCGCCCTGCTGGGGTTTATCATAGTTCAAGAACTTACCCCGAGGCACCAAGCCGGTCCTTAGACAGCTAAGCAGTGGGTGTTAGCTATCTGTATTCCTCCCTGTCCCTTCCAACAAAACTCAGAACCAAGCCCTAACCTGCAAAGCTTTAAAGAAGTGAACGTCCCGGCTGATAACAAGAATTTCTTCTTTTTCCTCTTCCTTTTCAGATGATCATTAAACAGAAGGTGACAAGTTCTAGTCGTCACTGGACGCCACTGCTTCTCATCCTTGCCGCTCCATTTGAAAGTCCTCCGGGAGAGGCGCATGGAAGCCAGGGCTCGTTGGACAAAGAAGTACTTGTGCTAACTTCTAAAATCTACATAAAGGATTACAAATGGGTTCTTCAAGAGCCCCACAGAATGTGCACTTGGAAATATAAACTGTCCTGTCACTGTTTGGTGTCTGTAACCGGTCCAGACATGCAGCCATGGTGAAGACCAGAGCTTCATCCATATTCAACACGGTTCCCTAGGTTCGTTGGTTGGTACCGCCTTTACTCCAGTCCGTCTGAACGTGTGCGACAATGTTCTCTGAATCCCACCCTTCGTGGTGTCTTGTTCCTTCCGCAATGTGTCCTCAAAATGGTGATGTGTTGATGAAGTACCTTCCTTAGGGCCCCTCAGATTATGGCTCAGTGGGATACACTTCAGAGACCCTTCTTTTCTGCTTTGCTATTGACTGTTTGCACTGCTTGGAGACTAACGGAGTTTTCACTTTTTTTAGGTAAGCTCTCAAGCCCTCGGGGCCTCCTAAACTGTTTCTTAAAAAAAATCAAGGGGCACCTGGGTGGCTCAGTCGTTAAGCGTCTGCCTTCGGCTCAGGTCACGATCCCAGGGTCCTGGGTTCGAGCCCCGCATCGGGCTCCCCGCTCAGCGGGAAGCCTGCTTCTCCCTCTCCCATTCCCCCTGCTCGTGTTCCCTCCCTCGCTGAGTCTCTCTCTGTCAAATAAATAAAAATAAAATCTTTAAAAAAAAAAAATCAATTTTTGGAGGGATGGCAGGGGCCTTGACAAGTCTACTGAAGCCAGGCAGAGTTCTGGAATACATCGGGCTCAGAGCACGAGAGCAAGTTTGGGCGTGCTCAAATCCACCTTCCAGTGACGAAGCCCTGGGCCTGGCAAGGTTCACCACTGTTTCAAAGCGGTGGTTAGCTAGTACGCACAGTTGTAATTTATCCTCTGAATATGGCAACACAGTAAGAAAAACTGCACAGAAGTAAAAATAATCATTACCACCGAAAAAGATAAGCAGCAATGTCATTACTAAGCCATCTGACATGGGGCATTTACGTAGTAGCAGGAAGCCATTACCCAGTGACAGCATCATTTCCAGTGACACTGTATCTTGATGAGATTCAGACGGTCCAGCAACAGCTGATACTGTTGGGGGACCCAGACGCGGATTTTTTTTTTCTTTAACATTTTTTTTTTGCAAATGGGATCACCGCCAGATTGGAGCTTCTGGGTGTTTGCCTTTGGAATATGAATACACGACATGCATACAGTTGTAAGAGTACAACTGATTTCTCAATACCCGCCCCCCCCCCCCCCACTTCTCACCCTTCCTTCCTTCTTTCTCCAGGGCCACCCTGGGCACACTCAGAAGCCCGCCATGCAAGGCATTATGCCCCCCTTCAGCCTGCTGCGTTAAGGACCAATTGTTGCTTTTTTTTTTTTTTTT
>NC_138381.1:41026616-41100889 GCF_054177405.1 Leptonychotes weddellii | reverse complement strand
CAACTTTTTTTTTTTTTTAAGATTTTATTTATTTGAGAGAGACAGAGCGAGAGTGAGCGAGCATGAGCTGGGGGAGGGGCGAGGGAGAGAGACAAGCAGAATCCGTGCTGGGCACGGAGCCCGACATGGGGCTCGATCCCAGGACCCCCGAGATCATGACCTGAGCCGAAGTTGGACACTTAGCTGACTGAGCCACCCAGGCGCCCCGAATTGTTGCTACTTTCTATCTTCAGGGAATCCTGAGAGTCCTCTTTCAGAGGCAGAATATGGATAACCGATCTAGTTGAAGCTTTAAATCCTGCATTTTACTGAAAAGAAATGGCATTTTAATGGGTTACTTCTATAATGATAATAGAACAAACTGGCAGATGTAGTGGACTCGCTTTTTCTATGAACATACCTCAGCTTTCAGCAGAGGGCATTTCTGTGCTCGGTGGACCCATCAGGGATCCTTCAGTGTGACTTTCTGAGGTTTACTATTATTATTATTATTTTGGTTTACTATTATTTTTTAAATTCCCAACATTCAAATGCCAATTACAATATCATGTGTTTGGGTTTTAAATAATAAATGCTTCTGTTTGGAATTTAAGGGGGGAAAAGCTTATGCTCTGCATTGGCTTCAGACAGAAGACTCCCCCAGCCTGGGAATAACTTGCATTGTTTTATTGCAGCCACGAAGACACACAGCACAGACACTTCACATGTCTTCCTTTCTGATAGAAGGAGATTTCACATCTCTACGAAGTGGATCATGGCAGCCTGGGAAGAGGCTATCCAGTAAATGGCAGACACAAGAGTAACACTGTGGGGTGTAATACTCCTGCCCACAGAACTCCCCCCAATGACCAAAATGCAGTTCCTCTTTTGGAAATTCACCTAAAATGTTTCAGTGTTGGTCCTCGTTTGCCATAAAGTAGGTCTCAAAGGAAGCACTCCACCAGAATCGGTTATGTGGCTGACAGAAACTACGCTTTGTTTTGTCTTAAAGAAACTAAACGGTTTGAGGAGCCAAAGTCACATGAGATCCACAAGCTGGGTTGTGTGAAATAACATTGTCAATTCTAAGCCCTTATAATGAAACTGTCCTTAAGACACAGTAAAGTGAAGTGTATTTTCACATATTAACTTTGTGAAAGACTACCAGAATCTTCTATGAACTACCTACTAATTAGCTTTTCAAATAAGTAAATAGAACATAGACTTTGTTATTATAAAGTACTTTCTTGTATCATGAGGGGAAACATGAAAATACAATGAAAAACAGAGCAAAAATGACCTTGGCATTGCTCAATGACACTATTCCTTTTGACATAGCAAAAGGAGTACCGTCAGTATTATTGTCCCAAATGTCCCAAATCAAGCCAGAATCAATAAGAAAAGTCTCGCTTTAACGACCTATCTCCTGCCACACACCACTGCCATGCCCACCCTGCCCGGGACACTGGCACGTTTCTCTGCCACACCCTCCTCTACACACCTGGTGCCCAAACGCTGAGCTGGGGTGCATCGCCTGATGCTGATGAAAACTGCAGACTCCCTTCAGATCCTGACATACTACTGGTCACGCGAATGGTGGGCAGGGCCCAGGAATCTGCATTTTTTTGACCCTGGTGTGCGGGGATTAGGGAGGAGGTATCGGTTGCAGGAAAACATTCAGAAGACAGGTGTCACCCTTCCGTTCATCTGGTTCATCTGGTTCACTGGTATCTGGGTTGTTGCCTGGGTTGATTTATTCCCTTCTTACTCTTTCCCTTCGGGTAACTAGACTAGAAAATCCCTTTCTGGGCTCCGCCTTGAAGAAAAAAGCAGGTACTTCTTTGCCGCTCCGATGGGATGAGGCCTACCATTAAGTCCTCATGTTACCCTAGCACCTGAAGAACTGGGTGAAGGCCACCTTAAGAATCAAGTGGCTTGAACTTATCGTGGATGACCTGCCCTCTAGGCTCACGACCACCTTTAGAACATAGTTCTGGAAGGTGGTCAGAAGGATTACGTGGCTGGCCATGGGAAACATGAGAATATCCCATGCCTTGCTCCAGACCAATGAAACCGGGATCTTTGCAGGGAGGGCCAGGTTGGTTGGCTTGTTTGAGCTCCTGCAGATTCTCACCTGCCCCCAGGGTTGAAAAGTGCAGCTATAGAAAAGTGCAGCTATAGAAGAAGAAACCACAGATGGCCTGTAGCGGAGTGGGAGTGGGACTCCTGCTCAGTCGCTTGACCTCTCAGAGTTGCAGTGTTTTTATCTGTGCACGGGGTAAATGACAGTCCCTGCCTCTAAGATCACTGTGCACGTTAGATGAGAAATACAGATAATGAGCCCAGCCTGGCTTTGGAACTTCACTATTTTGAACACCTTTACTCAGTTACTTGCCCTTCACTGTTTTGAGGACCCGGCCTCTGTGCACAATATTTCACCTGATAACTCATTCATATATCCAGCCAGCTCTTGAACGTCCACTCGGTGGCAGGCACAATGCATAGCATGAAGAATACACGATGGAGACCGAGTGAGAAAGAGGTTTCCGGGGACTGGACGGCGTTTCTATTGAAAATGAGATGGAGTTCCTGGCAAGGGAGAAGTTCAGAAATATCAAGAATACGACCCACAGTCCGGCCGTGAGCCGCTTCACGCTGGATACCCAGTGCTCCTCCCCCCTCACGGCTCTGCCATCGAGAGGGACGGGGCGGCACGTGGCCTTCACCTTCTTCCTGGCCTAAGCCAGGAGCGGGCAAGGGGATGAACCAGCTTCATTACTGGCCACCAAGGGGCTTCTGCCCACGTTTCTTTCTTTCTTTCTTAACTATTTTGGTCAAAACCAAGGATCACTTCCGTGACCGAGTGCAAAATTAAAGAAAATGCATCAGGAACAGTTGTAGGGTCAGTACCCCAGCAAGGTGATCTGAGCTGACATAGCCTTGAGCTCTTCCACATCCGTGGCCCAGAGAGTGGACTTCACTCTGCATCTCCTTCCCCCCGAGCCGAGGGGTGAACATACGCACGTGCCACACATCAGGTAGCAGGAGATGCATAACAGAAGAGGCAACTGAGCCAAGATCGGGGTGATGTGTTACACCGAAGTGACAAAAGTCTGCTTCTAAATCTGCACTAACACGTCCACTAGATTTTGCCTTGAAAATTTAGATGTGCAAATATGTAGGAATAAAATGAGCTTTCAGCTTAATACAGGGGGCAAACTATATCCCAAAGTGGGCGTATTTATTCCGTATGTTATTCTTCTTACTACTTCACTCGGTCCTAACTCAAATACCATTTACTGACTCTTAACTCATCGTCTGCCCTCCCCGCTTCCCCATGTAAACCACAGGGGAGCAAGGACTTCTGCTGGCCAGTATCCGCCCTGGCCCCTGGGGAGCACAGAAGAAATCACCCAGTGGATGGAAGAACAGCACAGGGAAGACGACAGACTACAGCACGGCTATATTTTTCTCCGAAGTATGCTCTAAGACAAAACTTTATGAGTTAGATTACTATAAAAGCGAGGTCTGTTTTGTTCCCAAGTGCCAAGGGAAGTTTCCTGAATCCACCAGTAGCGTAGCGTAAGTTCCTGGCTTTTCAGTACGGAAGAGAAAATCCAGTTTCATCATTTAGGAAAAAAAAGTCTTTTGAAGCTGGTTTCATTTGCTCTTTGCCTATATAACTGAGGAGCAATTTTGGAAAAGCAATATTGTAAGATGACAAGAAGAGACAGAAGAGGAAAATTGCCCCGAGTACCCTGGAGAAACTTTCATTTCTCATTAGCCAGGTGCTTTACCTCCTTTTCAACGCCACCCCCCCCAATAAACTAATTTTCTTTTTTAACAGATCAACCCATCTTAGCAATCAAAACTGTTCACCATTAGGTTAGACTGTCCTCATTTTATGCATTTCCATGGGCGTTTTCAAAGCAGCAGGGATATGCTCCTTCCTTCCATCTGTGCTGAGAGTTTGCATCTCAGGATGACTTCTACTTCCCCAATAATCTGTTCTGTGATTTTTTTTTTAACTTGAGATAGACACTGCATTATAAGATTTATTTATTTGAGAGAGAGAGAGAGAGAGCGCACAGCGGGAAGGGACAGCGGGAGAGGGACAGTCCTAAGCAGACTCCACATGGAGCGTGAAGCCTAACAGAGGCTCGATCTCACAAGCTCACAACCTTAGCTGAAACCAAGAATCAGACACTTAACCGATCGCGCCACCCAGGCACCCCCAGAGACGCTGCATTATAAATCATGCTGATCTAAAGAGTAGGTTATAATAAAAAGCCGCCTATTCAGTGTCCTGCCATAATTCTGCGGGAGAGCTTAGTGAACTGTGTGGCAAGAAGGATGCATTTATTTTTTCTGGCATTTCTGTTGGGATCCTGAAATTCGGGCCTGCGCGATGCCAGGACGGAACCCGTGTCTAGGGCCTGTCCTAGGAAACTGGAATGGTGAAGTCACAGAGTCACAGCACAGAATCCCCAGCCCTAACACAGGATTCCAGAACACCTCCGAGTCTGGCCTCGCACAATTACACGGAACTCCAAACATGAGCATTCAGTCGTCCTGTGTGTGCACCAATCCCATAAGAGTGCACCCATCCAACTTTCCTTCCAGGGCAGCTCCCCATGCACCATGCCTTCCCGGCTCACACATCGACAGTGAAGCACGCCAGGAGCCAGCTCTCTGCTGGCAAAGGCACACGTTTGGCATCTCCGTCCTAAAGCTCCAAATACACACACCCCTTGGGTGGCCATGGGTGTTGACTGCAAGGCGGAAAGCCCAGTCTCTTGAGTTTTGCAATTACCTACATACGCCAGTGTGCTTAGTAACTCCGCTGCTATTTAGGAGAGACCAATTTAGCATAATCTACTTATGTGGGAGTTAACTTCTGTACCGGGTTTAAAATACACAAAAGCTCTGTCAAGTCGTCAGATCGGATGGCTCAGGGGACTGTAACACGAAATCCTGTCTTTCACCTCTAGGTCGCCGGCTGCCCGGCTCTTTTAGTTAAGACCCCTGCCTTATTACCACCCCAGAGGTTTCACTCATTAGTAGTAACAGCCCACTTTCCGGTTTTCAAAAGCCCACATCGGAGTAACCATCAATATAGCCGCTATTAATACTGGTTTTGTTCGAGGCGATAGTAAAGGATGAAATGGACCTAACCTGGACTCAGACTCGTGTCTTCTTTTAAAGCACAGAATGTTTTTGTTTTGTTCTGTTTCGTTTTAAGAAGGCTCTGCGCCCAGCATGGGGCCCAATTTGGGCTTGAACTCATGACACTGAGATCAAAACCTGAGCTGAAATCGAGTTGGACACTTAACCGACTGAGCCTCCCAGACATCCTGCACAGAATGCTGCTTTCAAATCACACACGCATGTGTGGCTATAAAGATATTTCAGTGGCAACAGCGGGAGATTTTAAAGAGGCCGTGTCATTTGGTCCTAATCTTAATTACTTAATGACAAATGACTTAGATACCTAGATTTTGTTGTTATCAATGATGTTAATAATGGGTGCCTTAGATTTTTAAATCAGATATAATCAAGTCTGTTGTTAAAACGTGCAGGGCCCGGGGCACGAGTACAGATGTGGCCCACCTCCCACATCTGGAGACTTACAACTTATCAATCAAGCTAGCAAACCATCAAGTAAAATATGCTCTATCTTCTTTGTAAATCCATTAAAAATCTTTTCATGATGGTGATATACTTTTTTTGACTTTGGTTTTGTTTCATTTTACTTACTTGATGTATCAAGTTATTACAGATCTGAACTGGGTGATTACAATTCAGAATAGCAACCAGAATCGGGGACTTGTCAGCTCCTCTGCAAGGGATCCATCTCCTTGATCCCTGAGGTGGTGTGGATCAGCCTCGGTCTCATAAACCATCTCCGAAGAGCTGTTTTGCATCTTACACAAAACATCAGTAAGACAGAGCACATCACTGACGTATGCACTACTGCAGTTAATCTGAAACCGTCAGTCCCTTCAGCTAGAAACCACCTGACAATGGATGTGAGTAACAATGTGAGTGATGAACCTTGTTTAAAATGTACAAGTCAGCTTGCTTCTTGAATCCCTACTCAGGGCTTACAAGCTTCCCCCACCCAAAGAAAGCACAGGGGATACCCACACACAGTGGAACCAGGTAACCTTGGTAATCAAAGAAATAAAGATCAAGAGGTATTTTCTTTTGGTGGGATGGCCATTACGATATAGCATGAAACATTCATTGAGGAAGAAGCCTATATTCACTTGGAGGGACCATACATCTTGGTGTCATTCAAAACCAGATGGTGAAAATCAGGATCTCTTGGGCAAACTGCAGAGATTCCTACTTTATTGGTCTGGGGCAGGACTGTGCATGGCTTTTTAATGCTTCCCAGGTGCTTCTAATGTTTAGCTGTGTGGTCCCTTGTACCACTTTCTGGGGTTCTAAGGGTAGTCTTTAGCCAAGAAGGTGATAAACAGAGACAGAATAAAAAGTCACCTAAAATATTTCAAAATGGAATAAAGGCTCTTTGTAGGACCTTTGAAATTGTAGAAAGACAATGACTTCTTTTACGATCCCTTACTACAAACAAATCAGGACTCTTACACTACAAGTCTCCCCTTGAAATCCTAGAAAACAAAACCAAGGAAAAAGCCCTCCTCCCCTCTGGGCTACACCAAGGGAAAGGCAAGTGAGAGAAGAACCAGTGTGTGCTGAGAATGGTCCCACAGGGTGGGAAGGGTTCCAAGTACCCATTACTAGAGAACTGGAGTGGGAGCTATTTGTAATTCCATGGTCAGGGGCAACCTAATCTCCTAGGATTTATCCCCAAAGAGATTTTCTCAGAAGTTGGAAGGAGGAACCGACAGGTATAAGAAAAGCATGAAACTCTTTCCTCCCTGTATCTGTGACTATGAACATTTATATATGGGTCCCATTAAACTGATTGTTGCCTTGAAATGAACATCGGGTGAGTTAAAACACACACACACACAATCCAAGAGGGAGCTGAGTGGTCAGTTCAACATCTAAACCACCGTCGTCAAGTCAGTTTGTAAGGCTTGTTTCAGAGTCTAACACAGGCTTAAAAATATCTCCCTGACAATAAAGATGATCTTGGAATAGCTCAGCAGCTCTGGGACAGGTAGGGGCATCAAGATCAAGAACCAGAAGGTGCCGGCTAGGAGTCCCTGGAGCCTACAGTAATTCAGGCAAGAATCCAAAAGTGAGCCTGTTTCCATGGTCTAGGAAATGAAGGAATGGGATATATCTGGTATTTGGAAGGCAGTCTGAAAAGAAACAATTGCTGGGTTTGGCAGAAGATTAAGCATAAAGGCAATAGTATGTGTTGGGCACAGGGCCATGGAGTGCTTTTTGTAATTACATTTAATCCTCTCAATAACCTTGCAAGAAGACATATCTATGTCTATTTTACAAGAGAGAAGACAGGCGCTTAGAAATTGGACCTGTCCTTGGCCAAACAACTACTAAATGGCAGAGTCAGCATTCAAACGTGGGACTAATGAACCATAAATTATTTCTGATGTTGTTCCCATGATGCTGTGGCCCAATGGTGACAAGGAAGTGTAGGGAAAGATCGGGAAAGGAAGATGAGCAATTTCATCTTTCCTAATTAAGTTGGTTGAAAGAGAAATTCAACTTATGATGCACGGAAGTATCAGGTTGGGGGAGAAGTAGGTTTGATGAGATTTTTAAAAAATCTTGTGTATAGTTAATCAGGCTGGTTGAAAGAGAAATTCAACTTATGATGCCTGGAAGTATCAGGCTGGGGGAGAAGTAGGTTTGATGAGATTTTCAAAAAATCTTGTGTATAGTTCAGTACAGTCCAATAGAAATAAAAAGCAAGATGCATGTAATTTGGGGTTTTCTGGGAGCCACATTAAAAGAGTAAAAGGAAACAGGTAAAATTAATTTTCATGACCCATTTTATTTAAGTCAGTATATTCTCACTCCAACATGAAATCAATAATAAAAAACTATTGAGATATTTTACTTTTTGGGGGGGCGGGTCATAATTCTTTACAATCTAGGACATTTTGATTTGGACCAGCCACATTTCAAGTGCTCAATGGTTGCACGCGGCCAGTGGCTGCCATATGAGACAGTGCCGAAAACCCGAGTATTGAGATCACGGAATGCGATGCATGCCTCAGGGTGTGGATAATGAGGAACCCAAAGCAGACTCTTAGAAATACCCGTGCACAGGTGGCCAGAGGAAGACTCTCCAAACGAGATACTGGTCGAGGTCTTTAAAAGTGGCAAACTATTTGAGAGAGGAACTGAATAAACAGAGTCTCCAACGAATTTCTACCTCCTACCATTGCACAGCCTAAGTGAGACAGGGGAGCTTCCCAGAAGCCAAAACCCCCACGGGGCTTTAGTCCGTAAGAAGACCCACCCAGCTGCAATGAGCACTCCAAGAAAACCTACTACTTCTGTCATATGCACATGGGGTAATTATTAACTTCCCTCCTGGATCAGAGTTTAAAAATCCGACTGAAGCAAAAGGCCATCAGATCGGTGAATTTTGCTACAGCTAAGGATTTGCTTTTTGACTCCTGTAAGTTTTGTGGCTTGCCGCCTAGAATTCAGTGCTCATCTGAAGAGGCACAGCGATTTTCTTTTGTTGATGTTGGTATTAGCTTAGAAGGAATGGAAGTAAGTATCTTTTTAAAGGAACATTGCTTTATCATGATATTCTTGGGAAATACAGCCATCACGTAGCATGACTTTGGAGCACCTATTACAATGCGCTCAGGGAAAGCAGGGACTCAATAAAACGAATAACTGATAGCATCATTTCATTTAAAAAGACATGGTTTTTTGCTAATTGAATTAACAGTCATTTGTGTTTTAAAAAATTATTTCACTTTGATTGCAGGAATTGAATCTGAAAAATAAGGAAAATATTTCCTCTTTCTTCTTCTCAACCTTCCCCTTCCTTCATAAAATCTCAGGCAGTAGAGCGAGAATAAAAAAACACAACCAAAAAAACGGGTCTTCATGCAGTTATCAAGATGCCAGTGACTTTTATGTCAGTGCTATCTGCTCGGGCTGTAAAGCTACCTGCTATCTGTCACTCCGTCAGAAGCTCTTATCAAAGCAGTTGGTGCCTTCCCGAAGCCCAAATGGTGTGTTGCCATTTCAGATGAGCAAAACCAAGCAGAGAAACTCCCTTTTTCCTGACTTTAGCTCACATGAGCTCCTGCCTCCTCCTCTACCCACCAGCAGAGCAGGTGGAGATCAGATCCCTTAGAGGATCTGGGCATAGCCCCCAAATCCAAGCAAAGCCAGGAGGGGTGTCACGGCAACAATAAAAAAGCAAATCGTTTCCTTGGAACTCCTCTAGAAGTGGGTGGGAGGGCATACGGGAGGGGGTGTCTCATAAGCATCAAGTGTGTAATGCCTATTTGTAAACCACTCTCCTCTCTTCAGACACTTTCTATATTTACTTATCTGCCTTGGGTGCTCAGAAATCCCACTGCGCTTTTTTTTTTTTTTTTTTAAAGCAAGACTATCTTGGCTTCCTGGACTTTTGCATACTGTTCTAAATATAGTGCCCCACTCACTGATAAGAGTCTCTCTTTTTTTTTTCTCTAGTTCACAAGTTGGTGGGCCAAATGATTTCCTAGAAAATTCTAAGAACTGATAAGAATGTGTGTTTTAGAAGAAGAGGACAGAAGAAAAGTCCACGGTAGGTAGAAATCATCCTTCTGTTTGTACTACGTTGAGAAACGCGAAGATCTTGGCAGGGTAAAACTCCAATCCCGTGTGACAGGTCTATGCATACCCCACTAAGCTGTGGGTCAGGCCCTGACTGGGCCGAGATTGACAGCCACATCCCAGAGCAGCCTCGGTAGGCGGGTGCTCATGTTCTAACCCCGGCCCCACGCTGCTGGTGTGCTGGTCAAAGGAAAAACAGTTAGGGCATCAAACACATGCACTTCCGAGCGTGACTTTTCCTTTTTTTTCGGATTACCTTGATTCGGGGTATTTGGTGAGGGTGGCCAGGCTGCTGGTGTACATGTGGCCGCCCACATCAATGTGGACGGGTGCGTTGGATTTTGTGAGCTGTGCTGGAGTAGGAATGCCTTGGTTGTTCAGTGGAGATGCAGGAGATCTAGTGATCAGAGGTCTTGACATATTGGGTCGACTGTCCTACAGAGAGATAAGCAAGTTTAGACACGTTTTCATTTTTTCAGTGGAGAGAAAGAAAACACATGCATCATAAAGAATAAGCCAGCGACTAGCGTTGGTATTCATTCGGCAATAAAATCTCCCCACATCAGCAGGCTCTCGCTCTCGTTGTAACGAATATTGAGAAAACAAAATCTGTAACAAAGAAAAGGAAAACTTCCCATGCTCGGAATCAAGGAGCCGAACTAATGTTCATTTCCAATCATCCTGAGCTCTATGACTGCTTATTTCACTAATGAATTCTCGCATTTAACAACTGGTAAATGGCACGTGGAGAGCTATCACTCATTCCAAATAAAAAGACAATCAACGCTTGAAACAACCCACGTCTAAATAAAATACGGATGCTTTATCCTTCTCTTTGGAAACTCATTGCTAGGCAGTTGGGATAAATACAGACCTTTCAGCACTTGTGTTCTGCAAAATGTTTTCCTTGATTTCTATTTTTCAAATCAGGAAAAAGAGGGTAGGACTAGCTTGGCCATCAGCACACATTCTCAAAGCAACCTTGTAAATAGGCACAGCTAGTTCATCAGTCAAGAGATTAAAAAAAAAAAAAATCCACACACACTCTACCCGTTTGTTCTCCACCTCTCTCTCCCTCTCTGTAAGACTGTGGATCTGGGGGGGGCGCCTGGGTGGCTCAGTTGGTTAAGCGACTGCCTTCGGCTCAGGTCATGATCCTGGAGTCCTGGGATCGAGTTCCGCATCGGGCTCCCTGCTCGGCGGGGAGTCTGCTTCTCCCTCCGACCCTCCCCCCTCTCATGTGCTTGCTCTCTCTCATTCTCTCTCTCACAAATGAATAAATAAAATCTTTAAAAAAAAAAAAAAAGACTGTGGATCTGGGGACACTTTGGAAAGACTGTACCCTTCAGTGGTAAGTATGTGTGTGCAAGCCACAAGCAAGCTGCTCTTGTCTACGCCAGACTTCTCGCAGAGATCAAGCTCCTGGGGCAGCAATGGGGCGGGTGCCGATGGAGAGTCCTACGGGCAGAGGTATGAGCAGAAGAGCAGACGGAGGGGGCTCCCGGGTGGCTCAGATGGTTAAGCGTCTGCTTTCGGTTCAGGTCATGATCCCAGAGTCCTGGGATCGAGCCCCGCATCGGGCTCCTGGCTCAGCAAGGAGCCTGCTTCTCCCTCTCCCTCTGCCTCTCTCCCTGCTCATGCTTTCTCTCTCTCTCTCTCTGTATCTCTGTGTCTCAAATGAATAAATAAAATCTTAAAAAAAATTTAAAAAAAAAGAAGAGCAGACGGAGGACATCACAGGGCGGCCACGAGAGCATGCTGAAGGAAGTGTACTCTTGAGGAAATAAAATATTACATCCTTCCCATGGAGACAATATAAATATTTCAAACACTATCCAAACACGGTCGATTGCTTCTAAATAAGAGCCCAAACCATAGACAAGTCAAGTCAGGTCTCTGGCACTCAATGAAGGGGTCAAATATTTAGAGCCTGCAATTGAGGAATAAGCTAAAATAGCATTTATGTCTGAGTTCTGCAAGACTAATGCCACCATACTCGCAGATTTATCATTTAGCCAGAAATTGTTTTCAAACATGCAAACAATGTGTGGCAAAGCCAGTGATAAGGCATAATAAAGGGATTTTGAAAAAATGCCTTTGATGGAGATTATAAAGGGGAAGTCATCTAGTTTTTGTGCATAAAACCCAGCATGATAAAATATAAATTTGCAAAACATCAGAGATTTTATGATCTGAAACAGCTTTAGGAGTTACCTGGGGCACAACTGTTAGACTACTTAGCATTAACCACATGTCCAGGCAAGACTGTGAATGCACATGCTTTCTGAAACTCTGCAGCTACCATGAATGGGGTAGGATGGGGCCTTTACACAAAACGCTGACCGTCTGTGTTGTGCTTTGCTCCATGCTGAATTAAACAGGGCCCAGAAACAGTCGTAGGAAAAGAGTTCATGTTTTATTTCTTAAATTGAGTGGTTGGTTCATGGGTGTTTACTGTATTATTCTTTACACGTTCCTAGGTATTTTTAATAATGCAAAATGGGTATTAAAAAAAACATAAGCGGATGTTTGTAGCACACAGAGAAGCGATATTGAAGAGGTATTGGATGGGGGAAGAAAACTAAAAAAGACACGGTTGGTAGAAAATATAAAACAGTTAAGGTATGAAAATATTAAAAGTTAGCACTTTAAAATTCCAGTGACAAAGAACAACATTCTTCCCTTAAAAAATGCAATCCCATAGCCTCTACTTTTAAGATACTTCCTACCTGGTGAAAGACACCCCCCCACACACACTACGGGCCCCCTCCCTGTTACAATTCATCCCATCACAGCACTGCAGGGTCTGTAATAGTTTTTCAATTGGACACATTCTCGATCCCGCCTGAGGGTGCTTAGGCGAAAATGAACAGACTTGCAGGGTTAATACTGTAGTTAGACTGTGACCTCATTCAGCACAGCCCCAATACTGCGAGGTCTATATAGAAGGAGAAAAAAATTAAAGCATAACTGATCAGTTGAAGGATTCCAGATTTCCCAGAATATATACCATTTACATTGTAAATCATGAATGAGTGGCTATTGCTAAAGTTTAAAATTAAGCCACTGTTTCTTCAGCAGCAGGGCGGCAGGGGAGGGGAATTAACCCTTAAGGGCCAGGAGGGAGTTTCCCCGATGGGTGGGCTCAGGCCAGACTCTGGCAGGACTGTCAAGGACAGGAACTGGTCTTCGGTGAGCTGCCTGGACTTCCTCCCCTTCGCTCTCTTTCTCCATTCTGGGAGCCTTCCCTGGGCTGTGCGTGTCCTGTTTGTTAGATCACTTCTAAGGCACTTTGAAGTCTAAGGCAGACTGAAAGAACTTTGAAGAACCAGAGGCTGGGATGGGGGGAGGATATTTGGGGCTGGGAGGTGTTGGTGTTTATAACGGATGCTCAGTTATCTACCGCGTCTACTCCAGACGCTCCATCATAACACACTCTGGCAACCCCCTTCCTCGACAATGGCTTTCTCTTCTTTCTCTCGACACTGAGGTTCCAGATGGGGTGCCAGTAACCACAGCAGCCATCTTCCTACCAGCCTCAGGAGGAAGCCAGTGCCCAGGGTGGCCAAGCTGAGCTGGAAAGGACCGAGGTTCTCGGTGACACTGTCAACACACCGAGTCAACCAACTCCGAGCCGATCTCTAGATGTCCTGTTACTCGGGAAAACAACGTTCCTTATTTTTAAAGCTAGTCTGAGTTGGGGTTTCTGGTACCTATCCTGACAGGATACGCTTCCTTTCTTGCCACGGCTGCCTCCCCATGAGGTCATCCGGCGTGCTGACACGTGGCCTGTGATGCCAAGAACAGCTGCCCGCTGACAGATGCAGAATTTTCTACCGTATTATGACCATGTGCAGCTCCACTTCCCCATCGGCCTTTCCCTTCGATGGCTCCCCCAGCATCCTCTCAGTTTGGCTTTTTAGTATGACTGCCGACGAAAGGCAAACCAAACCCTTGAACCAGGAAGGGTGCAAATGTCTCGGTTGTGCCCTCCTCACTCCTGAAGGAACAGCTCAGGGTACCGATGTGTATTCTGTAAGATGCCCAGACTGAAAGCTGTCTCTGAGAAACTCCCCTGTGGAACAGACCCCTCTACCTGGGAGACAGGAACCCTGACATGAAGCTACTTGGTTCCTGGCCCTTCCTTGTGCAGCCCATTGCTCTCTCCTTCCACAGTATTCACTACCCTCTCCCAAGAGCCAGGCACTGCACCAGATACCCAACTGCGAACGTGACAGGGCGGTGCCTGCCCTTACCGGGCTTATTGTTCAGTGGGAGACGGAACCCAAGAAACAAGCAGCTGCTATCAGGTGCGTGGGGGGGGGGGGGCAGGTCACTATGAAAGCTAATTGAGGGGACACGTACCCCAGGCTTGGGGGCTGAGAGGACGGATGGGGAAGGTCTCCTGGAGCCAGTCCAAGCTGAGATCTGACAGATGAGAAATCACCACACAGTGGGATGCTGGAAGGAGGGTTTCAAACAATACTGCCAAGTCCCCAAAGTTGGAGAGCACATGGTACTTTCTAGAAATTCAAAGTGCAGCATGTTGTGAGCATTCTCCAACTTATTTTTTCCCCCCACGGTCTGGAGGGACAATGTAGGAAGCCTGTAAGATGATGATGGTCTGAGAACCGCAGAATTAATTGTTAACTGAAGTGGGAAAAATAAAACTCACCACAACATCCTTGTGTCTGCAGAGGGGGAAAGGGGAGAGGAAGACGGCTAACAGCCACCTTTCTAAACAGGGCTGCCTACAACAATGGGAACATTCGAGATCTGCTCCCTTCAGGAAGGTGGACGCTAGCAACATGTGACTATTTGAGCATTTGAGGTGTGGCTAGTGGAACTGAAGAACAGAAATTTAAATTTAAATTTAATTAATTTAAATTGTAACGTACATAGCGACGCGTGGCTAGTGGCTGTCCCATCGGACAGCACGGTAAACCCCGCTTGAAGTGTTCCTAATATATGGAAGCCCAAATCATGACAGACTTGAACTTATCAACTATGTTTATTTTATTTACTTATTTTATATTTTTTTGAAGAGTTTATTTTTTTCGGGGCACCTGGGGGGCTGAGTTGTTAAGCAGCTATCTTTGGCTCAGCTAATGATCCTGGGGTCCCGGGATCGAGCCCCACATCGAGCTCCCTGCTCTGCGGGAAGCCTGCTTCTCCCTCTCCCACTCCCCCTGCTCGTGTTCCCTCTCTCTGTCAAATAAATAAATAAATAAATCTTTAAAAAAATAAAGATTTTATTTTTAAGGAATCTCTACACCCAACGTGGGGCTCAAACCTACAACCCCGAGATGCAGTCACATGCCCCTACTGACTGAGCCAACGAGGCACCCCTGGCCGTATTTAAATGGAGCAGCACAGTTACTTCACAAGTGAATACAAACAGCTTATGACCTCACAGCACCATTTCTCCCTTTTGACTGATTTTATGAAAATAAATGAAATTAATACCATGCAGTGAGGAAAATGCAACATTTATGGCTCTCACAGAAAGAGCACAGAGAAAAGGCACCAGACACAAGAGCATGTTCCGTATGATTCCACTCACATGAAGATACAGACCACAAAATAAATCTGGGAAGAGAGAGCTCAGGACACTGGTCACCTGTTGGGGGGCGGGGGGATACTGACTGGCAGGAGTAAGAACGAGCCTTCTGGACTGCTAGACAAGTTCTAAATGTTGCTCTGGGTGGTCCCACAGTTGTACACATGTGGACACTTAAGATTTATTCACTTTGGGCACCTGAGTGGCTCAGATGGTTGAGCGACTGCCTTCAGCTCAGGTCATGATCCTGGAGTCCCTGGATCGAGTCCCGCATCGGGCTCCCTGCTAGGCAGGGAGTCTGTTTCTCCCTCTGACCCTCCCCCCTTCTCTCTCATTCTCTCTCTCTCAAATAAATAAATAGAATCTTAAAAAAAAAAAAAAAGAAAAGAAAAAAGATTTATTCACTTTACTCTAAGTTCTACTCAGAAAGAAAATAAACCAAAAATAATCCTGGAAAAAACTTCAATCAAAACACCTTACTGTTCAAATACTCATCTAAATTTCTGTGAAATGCTGCCTTTTTTAAAAGCTAAAAAGATGTTTATTATTTCCTCTCATAGGATGCATCAATCTGACTAGAGTACTCTGACATGAAAGAGGTTATTTCAGATGCCTCTTTCCCCCATTTCTATCCTGTATGGGTTTTCCAGGCCTGTTTATCAGTTTACCTTTAAAATTTCCATTTCTCGGCTGCTTTCAGTCTGAGGAGTCCTTAGCTTAATCATCCACCTCACCTACCCAGCAGAGCAGCAATGATTTTTCCGTAGGAGAGTCCTTCAAGGGATTTTGACTTCAGGCATCTTTCAAAAGAAGCTAATGAAAATTTTGCCTTCTAAATCTAACCTAGCTGAGTGCTGTTCAAACAGGAGCCCCAGGGGCACTGCCTAGAACAAATGAGCTAAAGTTTAAACTGAAAGTTTGAATGGCTTTATTTGTTAAAAAGGTATGCCCCTGTCTTATGTCACGTTTCACTATCAAGTTGAACTACATTACCTCTTTCACTGGGGAAAGAAACAGGTTTCTGGGGGATATTTCCAGAAAAGCATGTCAATAGTAAAATACTTATCTATATTATTTGATATTGTAATTCATAACATTTAATAGAACAATTTAATACAAATCATAGCTTTTCCACAAATTTCAACCTCGGTTTAAAATGTATGTATTTATAGGGGCGCCTGGGTGGCTCAGTCATTAAGTGTCTGCCTTCCGCTCAGGTCATGATCCCAGGGTCCTGGGATTGAGCCCCGCATCTGGCTCCCTGCTCTGTGGGAAGCCTGCTTCTCCCTCTCCCACTCCCCCTGCTTGTGTTCCCTCTCTTGCTGTGTCTCTCTGTCAAATAAATAAAATCTTTAAAAAATAAATAAATAAAAATAAAATATATGTATTTATAACACACACACAGACTCAAGGAACATCTATACTATATGGAATTCCCAGAGACTGCAGTGTTCCCATTAATTCTATTTTCTGATAGTTAGCCAACCAACCACTTAGGGTATGCGAGCTGTGATCACAGTATCTTAGGCATGGACCCTGCCAGTTGCTAGGATGGAAATCTGTGGTTGCCTTGGGAGTGTCATTTTAGACCTGACACATTCCCATTGGACTCACAATAACGGTTCCTGTAGAAAAACATCACTTTACTGACCACAGTTACTTAACTGTATAACAAGACTCCCAACCATAATTTCAACATATTTTACGAGAGATCTCATTGCTTCTTCATTCATTCAAGTAATACTTAATTGGGGCTCCTACCATGTGTCAAGCTCTGTGGTCTCTACTGACTTGAACTAAATAGCAGAATGACCCTGAAGAGAGAGAGAGAAAAAAAATCTTACAATTTCACATGAGTTTAAATAAATAAATAAAATAAAAAAGCCCCAGCAGTGCCTTAAAATCAATGAGTATTGCATATATAGCTTATTTAGAGGACAGTTTCTGCCGGTCTCTGAGGACACCTGAGAATTAGGCCCCAAAGCCTTCTGAGCATCCAAATCTGACATCAAATCTTCCATTCACTTTATTACAGGAGCCCCCTTCAAACTCATAGAACCCACTTAACTCTTAATCCATGCATTTAAAAAAAATTTTTTTTTAAAGATTTTATTTGAGAGAGAGAGAGAGCATGAGAGAGAGCATGAGTTGTGGGCAGAGGCAGTGGGAGAGGGCGAAGCAGACTCCCCACTGAGCAGGGAGCCCGATGCGGGGCTCGATTCCAGGACCCTGAGATCATGACCTGAGCCAAAGGCATATGCTTAACCGACCGAGCCACCCAGGCGCCCCTTAACCCATGCATTTAAAACAGGTGTGGTCGGGCGCCTGGGTGGCTTGGTCGGTTAAGCATCTGGCCTTTGGCTCAGGTCATGATCTCAAGGTCCTGGGATCGAGCCCCGCATCGGGCTCCCTGCTCAGCGGGAAGCCTGCTTCTCCCTCTCCCACTCCCCCTGCTTGTGTTCCCTCTCTTGCTGTCTCTCTGTATCAAATAAATAAATAAAATCTTTAAAAAAAAACCCCAAAAAACAGGTGTGGTCACTGGTTTTCTAGCCCATAGGACAACATCTACTTATAAAAATCATCCAAAATTACAGCATCCCCAAATCAAACGCCACACTACCTTAGACTGGAAAGTATATAATATACTGAAGAAAGATTTCTGCCCAAAATTAGTAAAGGAAAACATGTTCTTAAAGTAAAACAACTTTCAAAACTTTATATAGCTGGAAAAGTTACCTACATAGGACACCCTACAGGTACAGGAGAAAGAGCCCTGGTTTGAGAATCTGGACCTGCTTTGAGCTCAGCCTTTTTGTGAAGTTTCCAAATCTATCAGACTCCAGTTTCCTCATCTCTAAGACAGGATTGAATCTTGCCATCCTACAGAGAGATAAAGCCTGCAGCGGGTGAGACATGTTTGTGAAGGCATACAATACCGTGCTTTGGCATAGAGAAGGATGAAGGAAGTTTATTTTCTTTGGCACATGAAAAATGAAACCTAAAGATCAGTAAACCAGATGTATAGAGGAGATGTCTATGGACCTACTGAGAACTACAGAGAACTTTAAAAGAGTTGAGGAGGTAAGACCCGTGGGTGAAAAAGACTGCATTTTGCACTGATAGAAGGATTACCTGGTAGGGTACAGGTAAGTAAAAAGGAAAACAGGAAAGAACACAACAAGATGCTAGTTACGTGCTTTGGACAGGTGTATGAAAGGAAGTAGAGAATGAAATCATTACAGTATGTTCATAAAAATGAAATGGTGCTTGAATTATACGGATTTTCCTTTTCAGATTAAAAAAAAAAAATTCACAGATTAAAAAAAAAACCCAGAAAGTAAAAATAGGAGGCTTCCAAGTTGTTTCAAAATGACTAGCAACTGTGTTAAATTAATCTGCAATTGCTTCCTAATCTGAAATAGCAAAATGTTACTCTCCTTGCTGGGGCCAAGAGGAGGGGCTACTAATGTTTATCTATTTCAAGGCATGATCTCTGCCAGACACACAGTGCATGCCCTCAACCTGCCTTTTTGTTTCTTTCTTTTTCAAATGAAATATGTATCTGAGAAGCTCCCTTATTAGATTACCGAACTGGGGCCATGAAAAGAACAACTACTTGCCAAAATGTACCCCCCTTCTTTTCCCCGCAAAGGAAAGTGAACTTGAAAAAAGTGACCATTTTGATAGAATTCTGTTGTGCAAAAATAGTTGGATTACTTTTAAAATTAGATCTTTTAGATATTTTTAAATGTACTTAAAACAGAATATTTTAAAAGACACACTACAGCTCAACTATGGATGTTACTAATTTTTTTTTTTTAATTAAAATATGGCATTAAAGGGGCGCCTAGGTGGCTCAGTCGTTAAGCGTCTGCCTTCAGCTCAGTCATGGTCCCAGGGTCCTGGGATCGAGCCCCTGATCGGGCTCCCTGCTCCGTGGGAAGCCTGCTTCTCCCTCTCCCGCTCCCCCTGCTTGTGTTCCTTCTCTCACTGGGTCTCTCTCTGTCAAATAAATAAATAAAATCTTAAAAAAAAAAAAAAAAGGCATTAAAGTGAAAAGCAGGATCTGGAGCAGTTCTACAGGGAAAGGCTATTTTTCAAAGATATGTGTATATGCAATAAAAAACCCCAGAATTAAACACATCAAAATATTAGTAGGGGTTAGGACTGGCTGATGATGTTACGGGCAAATTTTGTTTTTGTTTTTATTCTCTTGTGCTTTGCGAGGTTAAACATTTATTACTCTTGACATTTTAAAAGATGCTATTTTTAAAAAGGAAAAAATGTATTATTCAAGTAAATCAATTAGTACATACTCTTGGCATGCTGCTATATTTTACCTTCATAATCAGGATTCTTATTTTTTTTGACATTTTTGAAAAACGACTGAATGAAGAAAAATAGAAATGGAACTGAAGTTTGGGATAATGCTTCCTTTCCCTTTATTTTCTTGCTGGGGAGGAAATGTGCGGAACAGAAAATTAAATGGGCCTCAGGTCATGGTAAGCTCACATTTAGCTGACACAGAAGTCTATTTAGTTGGATCCTGAAAGAACGGGGCAGGAGCGTATGGTTTCCACACTCTTGGGAACTATTTGGTCATCTGTACCCTCCCCCCAGTCCCCTCCATTCCCAGGTCTAGAACACAGCAAAAGCAAGATGATAAAAGTGGTCCATGCACACCTCCCGTGCTTCCAGAAGTTGGTGTTCTGCACGCGCTCTCTTGGAAGGAGAATGCAAACATCAGTAGCAGTTGGCAATGAAACTGTATCTAATGCTCATATTAGGCCTTCTAGTCTGAAATCAGAAACGTCTGCACAATGTTAAGGATTATCACCATTTCACAAAGAAGGAAGTTGACTGTGGGGTCAAGTGGCTTAGCCTATAATTATCTAGTAATGAATTTACGGCGATATTTTACACACTAGCCACTGTGTACCAGGATAAGGTTACCACTCTCCGTTACTAGGCTATCCATAGTCTGGCTTTCACAAGAGAAGGGACAGATTTACCTTGCGCCATCCACATTCTTCCACTTGGTCTGTTTTGAAATGAACACAACTGGCTGGAGGGTTAGGAGGATGGTCAGTGGTCATGCAGAAGGCAGAAGCCAGCTGGCCCAACATGTGGACTCCTCCCCCCAGCCCCCCAGACACTGTATTTGCCCACCACAGAGAACTGACATTTTATTTACTCTTCTAACTGCTAGTCCTAGATCTTAACCACAGGACACATCTGTGTCTAAATAGACAATAAACTTGACTTACTGACTTCTTGGATGTGGTCATAAAAATTCCTTGTCTAGTAGTGTCAAAAGCTAAATGTGTTCCTTCGAACCTTAATTGCATCCCTGGGAACCTCCTCTTAAGATTCTTAGATGGCTATTTGCTTACCCTTTGTGCACGAAAAAATAAATTAAAACACACAGCTTTCAAAATATACTAGCCTACTATAACTTACTAACAGATGTTTCAAAAAGTTCATTTGCTCATTTGTTCATTCATATAGAAAATGTTGACTGGCTATTCTATTTGGAGCACGGCTTGGGCAAGGTGGAATTGAATTTTTCAGGGAACTGACATTCTTCTTTGGGAATTAGCCATATGCACAGGGAGTTCCCGAAGACAAGAGATCTGCATGTGAATAAAAAGATTTTAAATCAAATCATGCTTTAAATGCTCTGAAAACTGGGTGGGGGTGGGCGCCTAGGTGGCTCAGTCAGGTAAACGTCCAACTCTGGGTTTTGGCTCAGGTCATGATCTCATGTGTCTTGAGACTGAGCCCCGCGTAGGGCTCTGTGCTCAGTGGGGAGTCTACTTGAGATTCTCTCCCTTTGCCCCTCCCCTCATTTGCTCTCTCTCTCTCAAATAAATGGATAAATCTTTAAAAAATAGGGGCACCTGGGTGGCTCAGTCAGTTGAACATCTGCCTTCTGCTCAGGTCATGATCTTGGGGTCCTGGGATGGAGCTCCGCATCAGGATCCCTGCTTCTCCCTCTCCCTCTGCCTGCCGCTCCCCCTGCTTGTACTCCCTCGCTCTCTTTCTCTCTCTTGCTCTATCTTTCAATACTTATTTTTTTTTTTAAGATTTTATTTATTTATATGAGAGAGAGAGAAAGAGAGTGTGCAAGCACAGAGGGAGAGGGAGAAGCAGGGCTCCCGCCGAGCAGGGAGCCTGATGCGGGGCTCGATCCCAGGACCCTGGGATCATGACCTGAGCCGAAGGCAGATGCTTAACCCACTGAGCCACCCAGGCATCCCTTGCTCTTTCAAATAAATAAATAAATAAAATCTTTAAAAAATAATAAAAGTAACAAATGCTCTGAGAACTACTTATTGACAGTCTTAAGCAAATCCTTTTAAGGGCAAGCAATACTTTGGGACAGCAAGGCATGCACTTCTCTTGGCTGTTCAAACCCAGAGGACATTATTGTTAATAACACATACGTTATGCTTAGCTGTGCCACATGACAATTTTCTGACCCAATTATTTTTTTTTATTTTTTTATTTTTTTAAGATTTTATTTATTTATTCATGAGAGACAGAGAGAGAGAGAGGCAGAGGGAGAAGCAGGCTCCCAAGGAGCAGGGAGCCCGATGCGGGACTCGATCCCGGGACTCCAGGATCATGACCTGAGCCGAAGGCAGACGCTTAACCATCTGAGCCACCCAGGTGCCCTGACCCAATTATTTTTTAAAAGAGGGAACTCCTGCAGTACGTCTCACAGTACTGTCACGGACTGCGGTTTCTAAACCCAGTGTTCTTCAGAGGAGGGGACAAAGGAGCGGCTCAAGCTGCAGCCCGAGCCCGTCACTGCCGAGTTCCGGGGCGTTGGCAAGCCGCATCATGTCACTTCAGTCTTCCCACTGAGAATATACGCCGTTGGACCAGATGGTCTATAATGCTTTTTTCAGTCCTGAGTTTTTACTATTCTGTAATTTAGAAAAATATATCAGCTACAGAGATTCAAATATCTTAAGGAAGCTACTAGCATTTTAGGAGGTCAGAATTGGAATCCCAATCTTTTTTGAAATCAAGAACCGGCCGTGAAATGAAAGGCATTCCAAAAGCATGAATGCAAAAGAAAAAAAGAAAGAAGCCAGCACAGAGACGTTCCTTCACAGTCACAGCATTTTCTCTAGCTGATTAGGAAGATTAAATTTTATTTCATTATTTTTTTTTTAAAGATTTTATTTATTTATTTATTTGAGAGAGCGAGCGAGAACTCGATCAGGGGTGGGGTGGAGGGAGGGGTAGAAGGAGAAGCAGACTCCCCACTGAGCAGGGAGCCCATCACGGGGCTCGATCCCAGGACCCTGAGATCATGACCTGAGCCGAAGCCAGACACTCGACTGAGCCACCCAGGTGCCCCTGGAAGATTCAATTTTAATCATTAGTTTTTTATTTGCCTTTACCAACAGGAGGAAACAGTCAGTAAAATAGGGTGCTTAATGAACAGAATGCCTACTTCAGAGATTCTTTACTTGGCACCATTTAATGGGAGTACTGTTTATCTATTTATATCTTGCATTGTTCTAAAATATGAGAGCTGTCTGAAAGCAGCTTGAGAGCCCCTTAATGGAATAGAAAAAAATTGTGTTAAGTCATATGAAATGGATGCTTTTTAATAAAGTAACACTCTTATGGGAAGTATCAGTGTCAACTTTTCAAAAAGACATTGGATTAAAAAAAAAAAAAAATGGGGGCGATGGAGGGAAGCAGCCTCGATGTTTACACACCAGAACCAACAGGTGGTGTGCGGCGCTGACAGGCACGCCGGGGGTCTAGCGGTTTGCCGAAAATGCTTCTCCTGGGTGAGATCTGGTGCCGGGGGGGATTTTTATCCTGAGAAGATGTACACGGATTCTCTGGGGGATGTCTGGGTCACCCGGGTGCTGAGTTTCATGATTCTGTCTGAGCTGCTAGTGGGAACTGGGGTGACTCAGCGGGGCACCCTGGCTCCGCTCCTCGGGAGGTGGCTGATGCTGGGTCTGCCAGCAGCCAACTGGGGGTCCAAGAGGCCCGACAGCGCCCAAGCCAAACCACCAGGCCTGACATGAGCACAGCGCCCTCGCGTCTCAGGGTATTTTTGAGGGGACGTCGGCTGATGAAACCTCCTGCTTAGGAGCAGATGGGAGAGAAGATAGCATTGGAAAACACAGATTAGCAAGAAGGCGAATGAGCAGCAAAGACAGCCGCCAAACAGTCATCCTCCTTGCTACTTTACCGCAATGAGCTATTCTTTACAATTTTCACACTGTAACGGAGACATCTGTGTTCTTGGAGAAGTATCTTAAAATAAATACCAACAAGAGTAAAAAAACAAAAAACAAAAAACAAAAAACAAAACAACAAACCAACTTTTTAAATATCAACCTGACTGGCAAGAAAAGTTTGGTACAAAAATGGAAACACATTAGAAAAAAAAAAATCATACCTGGAATTTACATAGTGCCCTATATATATACGCAGCAGTTACCTACTAGATGGTAGAACTCCAAAGGCCTTATGAACAATCATAACTCACAGCCTTCCAAAAGGTCCAGAGAGGGAGGAGGGTAAGGCCAATACTGTCTTCTGCAAAGAAGGAAAACTGAGGCAGGAATATTTAGATGAATTGCTCAAGGTTTAAAAAAAAAAAAAAGTAGCTGATTTAAAATTTAGAAGCGAAATATTCTGGGAGCTAAGCCTGCATTCTCTCGTCCCAAATGTGCCGTCTCCGTCTGGGGCAATCTGGTAGTGTCTGACCCGGTAGGACTTGGATCAGACTCTGAAAACAGGCCTTTCCTTTGCCTGTGGCAGCAGATGGGCACTGCACTGAGCATTTCCACCAGCGGGAAGGGAACCATGCTGCAGAATGCCTTTGGTATTCTTAAGAGACCCAGCTTAATTTTATTACACGCTTATTTAACCGCAAGACACAGTATGGAATGCCCAGACAACCACGGAGGTGGCAGAGTGAGGTGGGTAAATGCAGTTCAGTCTAGAAAGAAAAGCGGTCAGTGGTAGAGAAGCAGGACAGGGACAGAAGACAGGCCGAGGAGATACAAGAGAATATAAAGGAACAGAAAAGGGGGCAGCGAGTGAGAAAGGGACAGGGATGCGAGAGGGAGATGGGAAAGAAAGTGATGGAAAAGAAGTGCAGGAGAGACGAGAAGAAGGAGCAAGAAGAAGAGCCTGTGTGCTGGGGGGATTGGACTGGACCGGACGGGACTGGTTTTCCCTCATTTCCCAACCACACGTCTACTTGTCTACTCAGGAGGTCAGTTTCTGATGCCTGTCCGTCTTGTTTATCCTCGTTTATTCCAACTAGGATCTTACTAGATACTAGATCCCTCTACGTAGGTAGCTGTGAGGGAGGTTTGGGAAGAGAGTTTAAAGGGTTCACCAGGTCTTGCAGTTTGCTATGCTCTTCTCTGTAACACATCTGAAGCATCCCTCTATGTATTGCTTCCTTGTGAAGACTTTGGGGCTGGAGCCTAATTTTTAGAGAACCATGTAGATCGTTCACCTGGGGAGAAAGTTCACTGACATATGGGCTCACGGATAAATGGTTCTAACCCATATATCCTGTGGAGGATCACGGGCATCAACTGAAAGCCTACAGATATAATCAGAATGAAACTGGGGGTAAGCACTATTTTTCCTATCAACTCCCCATAGTACTTAATGAAATACTTTTTTTAAAAAAAATTTGCACACAGTAGAAAAGGAATGAACAGTACTAATGATGATAAAGCAAGTCTATAACTGAGTGCTCTGATCTTCCAGTTAATGACCTCAGTGATTTTCTCCTTTGGGGCAGTGGCCCTCAAACACTTTCTGATTTGTTACCTACCCCTCCCATCCCTCACAGAAAAAATAAACAAAACCCACAATCTCATGGCTTTGGTAGGCACAAATTTTAATCAAGGCAACATGAAGCACTAATGAGGTGATAGGGCTTTTGTGGAAATAAAATAAATGCGTAAGACTTCTCAATACAGAAGCCTGATGCTGTCACACTGCACAGGACCCCCCCCCCCCCCCCCCGCCCCAGCCGTGAGGAACGGAGGCAGCTCCGGGCTTGCCGAGGAAACTCAGGGGTTGGCAGTGTTTGCCAAGGTTCGCAAAATGTCAAGAACGTGGCCGCCCAGTTCTGTGGGGCTGGCTGACTCTGGATCAGCTCCGGGGGGACAGACTGGGAAAGGTGGCAGGTGGGGTGGGGCAGACCAGGACGCGCCAGTCAAAGGCCAGCAAGTCCCATGCAGGGAGAAGCGCTTTCTGCAAATGAAATGTGCTCGGAATCCCCCCTGGGAGTCCACCAGACTGCAGGCTCTCGGGATGAGAACCGGCTTCTGCTCACTCTATGCGAGTCTCAGCACAGAGCACGGCACTCAGTAGGCACTAAATAAACATCTGCTGAAGAACGGAATACTGAATTCCAAGAAGAGAATGTAAAAGGTGGGGACACCATAGCGCCCCCATCTTCCACCTTCCTTCACACAGACTTCTTTCTCTGCTCTCCAATAAGCGTGTCAAGTGTTGGAAACCACTTTCGAAGAGAGAATAGGAGCAGAAGGGGAAACAGAAAATGAACCTGGCATTGGACCGGGTAGAACGCCTCAATTAACAGAGCACAGCAACGGAGCCACACGTCATTCAGACCCCGAGACTACAGAGGCGTTAAGCATAATGTAGGTGGACATTTATTCTGTAATAGAAGCAATACCGTTTTTAAGTGAAGTAAACCATTTTATAGTATAATCTTAAGAACTGACAGGTACTCCTTATAAATTCTACGTAGAAAAATATCACTAACACTTTAACAGTGGGATACGGAGGCAGAACAGAGTCGTGAGCTCTGGGACTAGAGGGCCGGGCTTCAGTCCTCAGGATGCCACTCGCCTGCTGTGTGATTCAGCCCTCTGTGCCTCAGTTTCTCCACCTTTCATCATTATTGTGAAAAATCCGTAATTCACATAAAAAGTAGAAAGTTAATGAAAAGCACTTAACCTAGTTCCTGGAATATAACCGAAAACAATATGTAAGCTATTATTTCTAATGATGGTTTTAAAAACTTTACAAATGACAACTGTTCTTTTTAAATTGATCATTTTTAAGGACTACTTACAAAATACAGGTCTACACATAAGCTGCTCATCTAACCATTCTTATTCGTTCTCTATTTCCCACTGGTTCTGAACTTGCTGTGAAATCCCAGCTTACTTTATACATCACAGTATGCAGTGCTGCACAAATACCCAGAATCAGAAACTTAGCAAAGATAATACACGTGACCTGATACACATAATATATCGAGGAGCTTCTGAGATCACTAACCACCAAGAAAAAGCAGTCATTCCTTTTACTTCTCAAACCTCTTGAAGTACATCTATCTTGATGAAGACACTTGGTGAATGAAAATTTGCCTTACAATGATGTCGAATCTCACAAGTACTGCTTTTCCCCTATCTCCAGAAACTCCTGACTCTGACAATGGCCTTGGAGAGCTACTGTGTAAAGAATGCCCCATGTGAGTAGAAGTGCCCTCGGATACAAAGAACACGCCCCCTTTCCTTAGCTCTGAAGTATGACAGATAAGCCAGATGAGACTCTGGTCTGTGAGTGATGTTAACATATTAACTCCTTGTTTCTAGGTCAGTCCAGGATTACTTGGAAAAGTGTTTTTTTTTTTTTTGCGGAAACAAGTAAAAAGAATTCTAAATCTTTACATTTGAAAATGTGCTGGCCTTCTAGCGGAAACCCTAGACCAAAAGGTAAATCAACTGAAGTCAACAAAAACTGCACTTAGCTTCCTGGCCTGACTATTACTAGTTGGAGAAGATGACTTGGGTATGAATATTCATTCAACCACTGATGTACACGAAGACTCAAAATAAATCCCATCACTGGAATTATCTTATCTGCTAATAATGTACTTGATATCCTGTTTCATACAGTTGGTATATGGAAATTAAAATGTTAAACAAATTAAGCAGTGATTACCATTTCTCTCTCCAAAGTTATATTAAGCTATATTCGGTTGCAGTAATGTAATTTAGTTGGATGATAATAAGAAGGAGATAGGAGATGGCAAGAAATTAGCATAGTTGAAGTGTAAAAAATAATTGTGGAGAGGGACTATAGTGGTTCTATGTAAAAGTCTATCTATTCGGAGCCAACTGCTGTCATTTATTCCTCTTAATTTAAAAATCTGTAAGAAAGCATCAAAATCAATTCAGTTCGGTCGTAATGAGACAGCTCTAGCAGGAGCCTATTCACTGTATCTGTTCTAATTGGCATATGTCCTCCATGTCAAATCTGACAATACACTTAACCAAATTACTGTTAATCCCGTAACACAGGATCATATTTGAATTAGCAGCTCTAAAACAGAATTTGCATATTAATATTTTGATAACAAATAGCAAATGAACTCAGGGCTGGAAAAGAACAGGATTGTAGTTATTTCCCCCAAAGGGGAAACTGAGGCTCAAGGTGAGGGGGCCCACAGCTGAGAAATGTCTGGAAAGCATGGCTTCAGTGCATGTATGTGGCCCAGCTATTTTCTCCCTGCCGTCTCCTGAGAGACACCTGGAGTCCTGTGTCACCTTGTAAAACTAAATGGAAGTCAGATGATATCCCACCTAAATTATTGATGACAAACAGCATTTGTTAAGATTCCAAAACAGAAGACCTCAGGTACCCCCGTGGAGGTTATTAAATATAATTCTTGCTTTTTAATTGCCACTTAGGATAAAATTACTATCTCTTCAAGATTTATATGAAGATAACTTGGAGATTGAGTTTGGGGTGGATGCTAACTGACCTTAATTCACACGTATTTCAAAAGTGATATGAAGGATAAGGGATGAGAAAAAAATGACAAATGAGAACCAAAACCACCAAAAATTAAAGTAACTGCCGGAAAGATGGTGTCAGCCAATTCCCTATTTTAGCTCTAAAATGTTTAGTATGTCCCTAACAAGAAACTGTAAGATGATTAACTTTCTTCCTTTTTTTTTTTAAAGATTTTATTTATTCATTTATTTGAGAGAGTGAGAGAGAGAGCACATGAGAGGGGGGAAGGTCACAGGGAGAAGCAGACTCCCCACTGAGCAGGGAGCCCGATGCGGGACTCGATCCTGGGACTCCAGGATCATGACCTGAGCCGAAGGCAGTCGCTTAACCAACTGAGCCACCCAGGCGCCCGATGATTAACTTTCAATTTATGCCAATCAACATTTACTCCAGCCTGGCTGGACCTAAATATTGAGATGGATAACAACAGTCCCCACTTTGAACTGGCGTGACATTAAAACATCTCAGTGTCGGGCTAGCGTCTCCCTTGTTTTAATTTCCCAAAGGCTGAAGTATGGAGAGCTGGATTTGAGTGTTCCTGCACAGGCCGGCTGCCCCAAGTTGCTAAACCTTCTCCTGTCTTAAAATGAGGAGGTTGAACTCCTTTGGGAGAGTGCTCACATTTGTTCATGGGGGACCTTTTTCTGTTCAGAGGAAAGCTTGCACTTTCGTGGCAGTGTGCTGGGGAGGGGGTGAAGGAAGGGGCCAGCCCCACTCCTCCCTTGGCCAGGCCCACTCCTCCCTAGAGGAGGGTGGACCATCCAGGACCCTGAAGGGTGATGAGCTCGGGCCTGGATTATCATCCAGGGGTTCTAGCCTTTGAGTCCACTAATAACAGGTAACATTTTGGGGGCCCTTCTGGTGTGCTGGACCCCAATCACATTCAACTCTTGAAATGCACTATCTCATTTAATCTTTACAATGACCTGCAACACTTCACTAAAAACACCATTACAGGCATACTCCAATGCTGGAGCTCTAATCTTGGCAAAAGTTCACCTTCCCTCAACTAAACCCATTTTCCAGGTAGCAGTAATCAACGACTTAAAAAAAAAAAAAACACATGAAAAAACTTCCTCTAATATAGGTATTATATTAGCAAGGAAATACATGTTTTTTTCTTTTTAAAAAAAATCTAACATGATTGTGCTCCATCTAGCTACAGAATTTTAAGGGCTGGATTTATAATATTAAAAACTTCTATACTAGATTCCTTTGGATTAATGGTTCACTTTAAAACCAAACACAAGCAAAAAAAGCCAGCAAAGAAGACTACATTTACTATATAATTTCATTTTTTAAAAAAGATTTTATTTTTATTTATTGATTTGACAGAGAGAGAGCACAAGTAGGCAGAGTGGTAGACAGAGGGAGAGGGAGAAGCAGGCTTCCCGCCGAGCAGGGAGCCCGATGTGGGGCCCGATGTGGGGCTCGATCCCAGGACCCTGGGATCATGACCCAAGCCGAAGGCAGACACTTAACGACTGAGCCATCCAGGCGCCCCTAATTTCACTTCTATGAAATTTTAGCAAAGGTACATTACAACTAATCTACAGTGGTAGGAAGCAGACCAGTACCTGCCAATGGGCTAGAGTTGAGGATGAGGGTGGTGATTGTGGGAAGGACAAGGAGGAAGCTTTCTAAAATGATGGAAATAATCTGTATCTTTTTTTTTTTTTTTAAGATTTATTTAGAAAGAGAGAGAGAGCCCGTGGCGGGGGTGGGGGGAGGAGCAGAAAGAGGGGTGAGAGAAACTCAAGCAGACTCCCTGCTCAGCAGGGAGCCCGACACGGGGCTTGATCCCAGGACCCTGAGATCATGACCTGAGCCAAAGGCAGAGGCTTAACCGACTGAGCCACCCAGGCACCCCAATGTTTTTATTTTTATTTATTTTTATTTTTCAAGAGGGAGGAGGGGCAGAGGGGGAGGGGGGAGAGAATCTTAAGCAGGCTCCACACCCAGCACAGAGCCCGAAGCAGGGCTCGACCTCACAACCCTGAGATCATGACCCGAGCTGAAATCGAGTTGGACATTTGATTGACTGTGCCACCCAGGTGCCCCAACCCCCATGTTTTTATACACCTATTATTGCAGGACTTGTGTTTGTCCTCTCACTTATTTGGGGCAAGTCAATCATGTACAATGACTTACTTTCTGTTTACACTGCCATGGATTTGCCTATTACAAGACTCAACTGTTTCATCCTAAAATATGGATAATAATCCAAGTTTTACTCTCTCAAAGGTTTGTTGCAAGGGTTAAATTAGGTACTATCCACAAAAAAGACATTAAAATCAGAAAAATCATAAGCCTAAGGCAAGTTTTGTGAAAAACCCTACTGTTGAACACAGTTTTTGAGTTTGGAAAATAGTGGTGGGGAGCTTCCTTTAGTCTGTTGATCATTCTCTGCTTATTTAAGAAAAGCTTCCAGCAGATTGGAAAATGCAATTTGTGTTGCAAGGATTAAGGTTTAGGTGAATTTGGGGGCTTGCAAAGAGTACGAATCATTGCTAAGGGAAAAAACAAAAATCATATGTACTATTAAATGGAGCTAATTCTGTCTGTAGAGAGAATGCTTTGGAAATAAAATGGGACCTTGACTATTCTCATTTTGTATACTCTAGGGGAATCTTTTGGAGTCTTTTCTTCTCTCACTGAAGCCTAGACTGGCTGGCTCCATTCAGAACCACTCCCAGGTCCCATTGTGTTCTGGACACACTCACCAGAAAACCCAGCCAGTACCAGTGGTTTCAAGCAGAGAACAGACTGCAATCTGCAGTTCAGGAACACCCTGAAGATTTGGTTCAGGAGTGGCTCTGGGGTGGGGTAGGGAGGTGCTAACTAAGGAGCTTCTCAGCTGTGACCTAGGGCTCCTAATGCAAATGTCCTGGGACCACCTGACCATTCAGGAGGAGCACCCAGGAACCTACCCAGAGGTGAAGTGCTCACTCTTAATAACTAGAGTAGGATGCTGGACGTCACCTGCACAAACTCCCTGTTTTGCAGCTGGGATGGGGGGGGATGGGGAGGGGCACCGCTGCCTGCTGACTGGGGACAGCTCCTAGGACCACACATGACGACCCTCCCTTGTGGCCTCATCTGTCTATCAGGGATGCCAAGATGAAGGCACTCACAAGCAACCCAATCACTTTCAGGCTTCAGTGAGAGAAGAAAAGACTCCAAAAGATTCCCCTAGAGTATACAAAATGAGAATAGTCAAGGTCCCATTTTATTTCCAAAGCATTCTCTCTACAGACAGAATTAGCTCCATTTAATAGTACATATGATTTTTGTTTTTTCCCTTAGCAATGATTCGTACTCTTTGCAAGCCCCCCAATTCACTCATGCTCAGAGATCCATAGCCCCAGGATATTCCATCTTCTCTCTGTGTTGTCCTATTCCTACCAAACCTCGGAGGAGCTACCATAGATCCAAACATGTAAGGAAACTCTGCCTTCCAAACTCACATGGAATGCATGCAACACATTTGAATATGTATATTAAATGTCTGAATCCATAGGAATTCATCAGAAAATTTAACAGTGGTTATCTCTAGAGAGGAAGATAAGAACTGGGAGTCAGAAGTAGAGGCAGGGTCCCTTTTAATGGTATATTCAATTTTTTTTAACATGTACGTGTTAAATCATAAAACATTTTTAAATTAGAAAAAATCTGGAGCCCCTGGGTGGCTCAGTCGGTTGGGCGTCCAACTCTTGATTCTGGCTTAGGTCATGATCTCAGGGTCACGGGATTGAGCCCTGCGATGGGCTCCCAGCTGGGTGTGGAACCTGCTTCTTAGGATTCTCTTCCTCCCTCTTCCTTCCCCACCTCCCCCCAGCTCCTGCGTGTGAGCTCTCTTTCTCTCTCTCTCTCTCTCAAAAAGAAGAAAAATTAGAAAAAATCGAAAGGCAGAAAACCACATGTGCCCTTCCAGGGTTATTTGTTAGAACCACAACTTCTACTCCTCTTCTGAGGCAATGTCTTGATCTCACCGCCTGGCAAACTGCACCCAAAAAGGTCCTCTGGCAAGAATGCTACATATCAAGGGTTCATTTCCCTAAATTCTCTCCCAGAAAACCCAGCCAATACCAGCCGGCAGTCTCCAGCGCCTTCTTTTGATGAGCCCAGTAAAGGGCAGAGTTATCCAAATAACAACTTTTAAAATAGTGGCTTATTTCTGGGGGTGCCTGGGGGGCTCAGCTGGTTAAGCGTCCGACTCGTCATGATCTCAGCTCAGGTCATGATCTCAGGGTGGTGAGATCCAGCCCCATTCGGGCTCACACTCGGCGTGGAGTCTGCTCCACCCTCTCCCTCTATTCCTCCCTGTGCGTGGTGCATGCTCTCTCGCGCGCCCTCTGAAATAGATAAGTAAGTAAATAAATAAGATTAATCTTCAAAAAAAGATCTTGGCTTATTTCTGGTAATGGAATTCTTTCTAGCAGTAAGGACTTCGCAGAAGGCCTAAGGGGTTCGTTCGGGGGAGCCGCCGGCCCTGGGCGCTTAGGCAAGCGGCCCCTGAGCCAAGTGCGGTGAACTCTCCCTCCGGTGAGGCAGGCCTTGCCAGTGCCACTGCCTCCCTGGTGAAATGTCCTTAACCTGCTCCAGGCCTCAGACAAACCCCAAACGACATCCTCAGTCCGGTTCGCTCTGCAATCGGCTTCGTGTCCGGTGCTGAACTCTGGCATATGATTCCCCAGGGTGAGCCAGTGCCCTCTTTCCCCACTGCCCTCGGGGAGGTCCGACCAACTGGCCTGCCTCACTCCCTTCTTTGCAGCCCTGAGTTAAACTGAAGATTTTGCCCGAGCTAGTCCCTCTGTCTGGACTGCTCTTCCCTCGGGCCTGGGGCTGGCCGGGGAGCGAGGGAGGGTGTCCGGCATGCTCTGAGACCTCTTTCCAGAATGCCACATCTAATACGCAGCCCCATTTCCCCAAACCGCCTGCCATGTCCCTATGTTTCCATTTCCTGTAAAACACTTACTACTATGTAGTATTTCCTGTTACTATTTCCCAGTTTTGCCCCTCATTCATTCTCCCGGGATCGTCAATGCCAGAAGGGCTGGGCCCTGGTCCATCTGGGAGACAGCAGCAATTGCCAGGGCAGACACAGCACCTGGGGCCGGCAATGGAGAGAGATGCAAATTATTTAGATATCGCTAAGCCCCCACCCCCAGGGCTCGGCCCTCAGTTTACACAATCCTGCAGGCAGGAGACCAGCCTTTACCAGCATTTTCCCCCGGGTGGGGGAAAAAAAAAATCTGAGAATGCACAAACTCCTGAGAAGAGACCAGCAAGGGGGCAACTTGGCCTCCATGGTTCCCGGTACCCAGGAAGGAAGGGGATGGTGTCTCGAATGCACAACAAACCTCCCTGGACCTCGATTCATGAGCTTCAGGAAATCCGGGGCGTCCCTCTAGCTCTGTGAGGCTGGGGTCTACATCGGTGTTCCAAACAGTGGGACAGCATCACTGTGGAGATGCAGGGTTATTTCTGGTGGTACCCGGATGACTACTTTCTTGTTTCTAAATACTCAGAAGTGTATTTTACTAAGTATTAGAAAATATAGCTAGCACATCAAACCTGTGATTTCGTTGCCTACTATCACTTGGGACGAGTGTAAAACAGTCAATAGAAAAATACTAGGTAAATATGAATGCTGGTGAAATGAGAAAAATCAGGCCAACAGTGTATGGTAGAGTCCGAAATGGGATGCTTGCTTTACTCCTGTCTCCTCCGAGGCATCCAGAAGGACACTGGAAAGCGGGAGATACTGGATAAAAGCTTGGTAATAATGGAGAACAACACTATGCAGGGGTAAAGCCCATGCGGCAGGCAGCCCTTTACGGAACTGGTCTTTTCAATCTAATCCACCCGGCAAGTTTAGGGATCTTTCCAAACAACTTTCACACAGCAGAATTTACAATTGCCAGGTTCCCTAGGCTTCAAAGCAACATATTTTCTGTATAAAGTAGCAGTGAGTAAAGAGCAGAGCCCAGAATGCTAATGATTTAACCCCTTAATCCCCAAACTACCTTTCTCCGTCTTTCTTTTCAAGTCCCTGCTGAGAACACTGCTGTTAGTACCTTTAAGAGCCACAGCTTCCCCTTCTAGGCTCTTTAGGAACAGAAATCTACTCCGCAACACACAGGAGGGGGCCAAATACAAATACAAAGAACACAAGCTCAGCTGACTGCCCTGCAGGGATTTGGGAGGCAAGGGTCAAGGGCGGGTCTGACTTCTCCTCCATCCCTCCCCCAAAGGAAAGAAAAAAAAAAGCTTCTGTTGAAATGTTAACTACAGAGAGTTTAAATGGGGGGGTGGGGAGGGTGGGTTGGGGCAGGGAGGGGATACTTAGAAGAAAAAAGCTGGAATTAGATGCCTTATTGCTTTAAAGTTATGATTCTAGGTCAGTGGCTGAATTTTTCTGTTGTGTACAAGCACTCAAACCAAAACAAAGCTATGATTAGGGTTCTATCAAGATCTTCAGAAAGGAGAAATTTGAAAAACAAATTTGTATGTTTACATGGAAGAAAAGTACTGCAAGCAAACAAGTACAGAAATAGAGGGGAGGGAGAGATGAACAGGTGGAGCACACAGGATTTTTAGGGTAGTGAAAACTACTCTGTGTGATACTGCAAGGGTGGGTGCACATCCTTGTACATTTGTCAAAACCCACAGAATGGGCAGCACCAAGAATGAATACAAAGGTAACACAGGGGAGTTTGGGTGCTAAGGAGGTATCAATGTGGGGGTCATCAATTGTAACAATGTATCACTGGGATATAGGAGGTTGACCGTGGGGGAGGCTACGCTACGCTACGTGGGGCACAGGGTGTGTATGGGCACTTTCTGGATTTTTCGCTTAATTTCGTTGGGAAGCCAAAACTGCTCTAAAAAATAAAGGCTATTAAGAAAAAAATAAGTTTAAAAAATTATACTTGCAGTAAATAACTAATTTTTTCCCCCAGAAAAAGCCAGCAAATAGAAGCCCTTTTCTTTGAGCATCTACTTTATTCAGGCCCCACTCAGACTGGAGCCTAAAAATTGTCTCTCTCTGCCTACCTGCAGGATACCTACAATTGGGTTAAAGTGATGCAAACCAGAGCCTACCTGAATGCCAGGAAACTCAAGACCCAGCAAGTTGGCTGTTCAGAATGCAACTCCTACGTGGTCTCCCTGGTCTGAGAAACATTTTCATACAGTGTTGCTACCTTACCTAGCTTTTCTTTCAATACAGTGGGACTCTATCTTGAATTCCATCCTCTGCTTTGTCAATTACTCCACATTCAAATACAAAGGATAAAGGGTGTGCATGTTCTCCTCCTAAATGGGAAGGACCCTGGGTGACTGAGGACTGCCCTTTAAGTGGGGAGCTGGAACCCTAGACTGACCAGGAATTCAGCCTCCCCACGGAGCATGCTGGGGGGTTGGCAGAGGAGGGGGCTCTGAGTGAGTGCTGTGGGAGGGAGGTAAGGCTACAGCACCTAACCTGTATCAGTCAGGGATTTTAGAAAAGTACATAAAAGTATTAATAAAACAACCCAAAGCCAGTCACTCCACCCATCCTCTGGATCCTGCCACCCTGCCATCCCTCTTGCTCTCTATGGACTCCTTCCCATCAACATGTAAACATGTTTGGGTCTCTTTCATCTTAAAAACATACAAAATCGGGGCGCCTGGGTGGCTCAGTCGTTAAGCGACTGCCTTCGGCTCAGGTCATGATCCCAGGGTCCTGGGTTCGAGCCCCGCATCGGGCTCCCTGCTCAGCAGGAAGCCTGCTTCTCCCTCTCCCAGTCCCCCTGCTTGTGTTCCCTCTCTCGCTGTGTCTCTCTCTGTCAAATAAATAAATAAAAAATCTTAAAAAAAAAAAAAACCATACAAAATCGGCCCCCTCATCTCCAGCCCCAACTTCACGCTCTCTCCCTCTCCTGCAGTCAAACCTGGAAGAAGCGGCTGGTTCCCTCTCTTGGCCTTTCACCGCACCCTCAGGTCACTCCAGCATGTCTTCTGCTCACCACCTACAAAACCACTCTGCAAAGACCACTAACAGCCTCCCTGTAGACAAGCCAGAGACAAACTCCAAGGTCCCATCTTACTTGAAATCTCAGCTGCATTAACAAAATCCAGCACTCCCTTGGCTCCTGGTACACCGTACCCCACAAGTTCCTTGTGGTTCCTTGCCAGCAACCCCTTCTCTGCTCTGCTTGGGAATATTTGAGTGCCTTGGGGCCTTCTTCTCTCACTAGGATTTCTTTCTAAGCAAAATAATCCACCCCAAGGGGCTTTGATTACCATCTATAAGCTGATGAACTTCCAAGTTTTACCCTCCAGCCCAGACTTGCCAGACCTGTGATCTACCTACTTAGCCAACATTTCCACTTGATTGTCCCAAGAGCCTCTCAAATTCAATATCTCCAAAGCAGAACTAGCACCCCTGTTTGCCTTGTCCTTTACCTGAACTCCTTGTGACCCCCCCACACCTCACTCCCCCCCCACCCCCGCCCAGGATCAGTCTCCATGCCCTGTGGATTCTACCTCTCAGATGTTACAAAATCATCCACTGCTTCTTCCCACCCCCAGTACTACCATCTTACAGCTCTTAGGTACCATCACCTCTGTCCACCCTTGTTCTTTCTTTGCAATCCATGGTCCACATCTTAATTGAAGAGAACTTGTTTAAAAAAAAAAAAAAGTTGGGACACTGTCCTCCTCTGCTTAAAACCCTTCCATAACTGCCTGGCCAGGCCATAGGATGAGGTCTGAAACCTTTAACATGGCCTAGACATGTCCTTGCTGAGAATGCTTCAGCTTTCTCTCTCACCACCTCCCCATCACTCTCTATGCTCAAAACCCAGATTTCCTTTCAGTCCTGGGATATTCTAGAATGGTCCATGCTCTTTCCTGCCTCAAGGCCTTTGCACATGTACATCCCTCCGTCTACCATGTCTCTCAGATCAAAATCCTTCCTCCCTTCTCTGTTCTCTGTGCTTTCCCTTGAAGTGAAAACAAAGAGTAAAGCCCAAAGAAGAACCAAGAGTAACAGAGCAGTGGAAAGAAAGTACTAAGAAAAAGGAAAAACAGGTGGGTTTGTATCCTTTTTTTAATTGTACTTGATCCTCTCAGACCATTCTTTAAAAGAAACCATAACGCAAGGAGGTTGTGCCTAAAACCAGAACAGACATAAATTCCCAAATGATACTAAAGAACCTTGAGAGGACTGATTTTATTTTCTATAGCTCTGGACAATCAAAAAAGGCATCTGGAGTCCATGAGGAAATTTCATAAAAGTAAAATAGGGTTAGCGACAATAGTCATTGATATTTCCTAACACAGTATATGTATGACATGTCTTTTTTTTTTTTTTTAAAGATTTTATTTATTTATTTGAGACAGAGAGAATGAGAGAGACAGAGAGCACATGAGAGGGGGGAGGGTCAGAGGGAGAAGCAGGCTCCCTGCTGAGCAGGGAGCCCGATGCGGGACTCGATCCAGGGACTCCAGGATCATGACCTGAGCCAAAGGCAGTTGCTTAACTAACTGAGCCACCCAGGCGCCCTGTATGACATGTCTTAATATTAATAGAATTCACACTAGGAAAGGAAAAAGAGACTAAATAACCACAAAACCCAAGGTAACTAGCCAAACAGACACAGACCGAAAGTGAACGCAACTCTTCTCCCTGAACCCAAACTCTAACACTGACCCCCTAAAGTTGGAGTTCCCTGAGAAATTCTCAGTTTTACACTCTCAATTCTATATTGTGAGCAAATACTATAGATTGCATGATTCTGTGACATCAAATGTGTGCCTTTGGGTTTCTCTTAGCTGTTATGGGGTTGGAGGTTGAGCCTGGTAGAGACAGAGGGGAAATGAGGGAGATGGGGAAAGGAAAAAAAGGAAAGAAAAGACCGTCCGAGTAGGCCTATGGTAGACAGGTGAACACTGGTCCCCACCTAAAACACAGAGGAAGAAGCCAAAGGCCAGGTCTGGTGACCTCAGCTAAGTCCATCTTAGTCCTGTCCCCGCCTCATCCCCAGAGTGCACAACCTAGCCAACCAGACCCACACTTCTGTGAGGACAGCACTGCTCCCACCACCAGTTATCACCAGGTGGTGATTCATTTGGGTGTATGTGATTCCCATGGTGTGCTAAGAAATCAACAGAAGAGGGACTCCTGGGTGGCTCAGTTGGTTAAGCATCTGCCTTCTGCTCAGGTCATGATCCCAGAGTCTTGGGATCGAGTCCCGCACTGGGCTCCCTGCTCAGTGAGGAGCCCACTTCTCCCTCTGCCTGCGCTCCCCCTGCTTGTGCTCTCTCTCTCTGACAAATTAAAAAAAAAAGAGAGAGAGAGAGAGAAGAAGAAGAAATCAACAGATGAGAGCAAATTAAATTTGGAACATATGCAACAGAACTTGACCTAATCTCCAGGGGCACGGTCTTAACCACCTGATGCTCAGAGCGCAGCACAGTGTGAGGCACACAGTCGCTGTGCAACAAATGTTTAAGGAAAGGTGAGGTGGTGTTTTTTTTTTATGTGCGACTGGAGGAACTTTTTGTTTCTACCCTTCAGAGCTAAAGAATTAGTTTTCATCTTTTCAAATGAAGGTGAAATTTTTTTTTTTTTAAGATTTTATTTATTTATTTGACAGAGAGAGACACAGCGAGAGAGGGAACACAAGCAGGGGGAGTGGGAGAGGGAGAAGCAGGCTTCCCGCAGAGCAGGGAGCCTGAAGCGGGGCTCGACCCCAGGACCCTGGGATCCTGACCTGAGCCGAAGGCAGACGCTTAACGACTGAGCCACCCAGGTGCCCCGAAGGTGAAATATTTAAATACTTCCTGCTCAAGCTAAGAGGGCAAAGATTATCATTTAACCTTAAAATGTTAACATAGTTTTATTCATTTCTATGAATATTTTTTTTTAAGATTTTATTTATTTGTCAGAGAGAGAGAGACAGTGAGAGAGGGAACACAAGTAGGGGGAGTGGGAGAGGGAGAAGCAGGCTTCCTGCGGAGCAGGGAGCCCAATGCGGCGCTCGATCCCAGGACCCTAGGATCCTGACCTGAGCCGAAGGCAGACACTTAACTGACTGAGCCACCCAGATGTCCCTCTATGAATATTTTTGAGCACCTAAAATGCACCAGCCACCAGGCATGGGAATAAAGCAGCGAGCAAAAGAGGCAATGTCCCAGGAACGGATGTTATTTAAAGAATAAAACAAATAAAAATCATGAAAATATTAACTTTCATTCTTAAAAATATTCAACCGTTATTTTTTGAAGGGCTATTCTGCATATGGCAAACAGAAATAAAACAACCCTAAATCAATTAGAAAATTTCAACCACAGGTTGATATACATTAAGTCAGATATATGACTTTATAGAGCACATCAGGCTGAATACTGTAAAAAAGATACATATATATATATATATATATATATATATATATACACACACATCCTTAAAACACGTAAATCCCAAAAACAGAAATGGCAGCAGACCCCATCAGTATGCCAAGGTGTGGTTAAACAGACCGACCTGATATTGGAATTTACATCGAGGAGCAGTGAAGGCTCTAAAACAAGATTTCCTTCAGTGCATTAGAACTGCGATCTAATTTACAATCACTTCATTTGTAAAAATTGGATTTGCAGACCTTCTTGCCAGGATAGGATCATAGGAAGGGATTAAGGGGAAGGAAGTCTAAAGGTCACCTGACCAGGTATTCCTGTAATAGTTGTCTTACTGAGAAGGGCTTCTCATAAATTGGTTTAGGTGAGTTAGCTGATTAACAGCCAGTGAGGTTAGGATCCGGTTTAGATGAACCAGCCACTGTACCAGCTCATGGCTCATTCTCAGGTGCTAATCCAGGGATTCCTTAGCATCACAAATGTGGACTAAGGGTTTCACAAACAAGTGCCCGTGTTAATATTTTCTTTTGATTCTATCAGTAACACCTTAGCTGCTTTCTTTTGCAGGATGGGGAGAAAAGCAGAATTTCCGACCGACCTATTCAGAGAGGCAGTCCAGGGGAGTGTGTACCCCAGAGAAGACAGACCTCAGTCCCTCAGCAGCTCATGCTGCACTGGGTGGCAGGGGAGAACTGTGCCCAGCACAAGTATTAACCGAGTCAAGTCTGAAGCAATCACATCGTAAAGGTTACACGTAAGCTAGCAAGTGAGGAGAGGGGGGCTTTGACGACCAAGAAAGAGATTCTGAGCCTATAAATCAGGACTAGTTCCTGACTCTAGACCAGATTCTGCTACTCAAGCTCCCTGGGCCTCCATTTCCTCATCCTACCTAACAAATTGAGGTGGTCAGAGGTGTTATCCACTTGAGTTCTTAAGAAATGAACCACCCTATCGTTTACTGTCCTTCCCCTGCTATCTTATTAGGGAAACCTGAAGTCCGCTGTGGCTCACCCAACAGCGAGCATCTGTATCTGGAAGACTGGGTGCAGCCGGTCACAGCTCCATCTGCCCTGGGTTCATGCAGAGCCTCACCTGCAATTAGGTTCATGCAAGTGGCCTGTGTCTGTGGCCTGCTTCTGTATGGGTGGGACCCAAGTGATGCAGACGGCGGGGGTGTGTGGGGGGGTGGGGGGTGGGCATATCAGGAGGGAGTAACCAGCTAGTCACTTTAGGCTATTAAAGATCGTTTCGTTAGTTTTAATGTCACTCCTACTTGAATGTCAAGTCCATGAGAAATGAGACCTTCTGTCTTGCTCTTTACTAGGCTGTCACTGACTAGCACATACTAGGTGCTCAAGAAACATGCACTGAATAAATGGACGAGGCAGAGAGCCGGAATCCAGTCCTGATTTTGCCACATACTGCCTGTCCTTCCTGGGGCAGGCTGTTCCTCTCTCTAGACTGTAAGACTGTCCTGGGGATTAGATGGAATGATGTGTACTGAGTGTTTACAGGAACATGTTATTCATGTATGTTAGCAATTCGATCGACCACAGGGATGAATTCTGCAGGAAGGAGAGGTGTAGCCCTAATACCGAGCAATGCTAATGATCTAATACATAGTTCATGATGTAGACAATGTTTACTGACTTCACTGCTAACCAAGTTGGTATGAACTAAATTAAGAGTAAAATGTGAATTATTTCATGATTTATGACAGCTAAGCAAGTATTTTATTTGTCAGGCAGGAAAAGAAAGAGAATGACCTAATCTCTCTCAAATTAGCACTTTAACACAAAGAGTGCTACTGTTCTATGTAACACATTGCCAGGAAGTTTCATAGTCTTTATTGCATCTGGATGAGATCTTTTCGGGTTAAAGTGGCCATGGGAATGTTTTCTAAATTATTTAAAAAACAAACAAACAAAACAGCGCTGCAATTTATCATCTGGTCATACATATAGTTTTTTAATGACAGAAGTTTAAAAGATCCTAGTTATACATTCTATTAAGACACTTGTTTATTCAAACAAATTTAGAATATGCTTTGCTGGTATCAGTTTGTTTAATGAAAATTATAAATAAGAACTGATCAGTTTCTATAAATTCAACGCTCATGATTAGGAAAAATCAAATGGTGTATTTTTTAATGAGATGGATAATTTTTATTGAGCACTTAAGACTTATATTGCCAATATTTATAAGTCATTTCAACTTTGCTGTTTAAAACCTTCTTAAAAGTTAGTCCAAAATTAATCCTTTAAACGTTTTATATAAAGCATATTTAAATTTTCCTTTTCATGATACAAATGAGGAGAGAATAAAAGCTTGAGAGTTTATTTTTATATTTCAGTGAATTACACACAGGCTCAAAAAGGGATACCTAGAATATAGTATCCATCTCTCTCTGAACTTTATAGCTTTTATCATGCGCCTTCTGATGATCTTATTTTATTCTTAGCATAGACATGGGTTCTCCAACTGTTTTTTTGCATGTTTACATTCTTTCACTTGTGTTTATAAATATTTTGTGATTTTTTTTTTTTTTTTGGATCTTCTGTCTTAGCTTTAAAAGACAGTATTGAGGGGGCGGGTGGCTGGCTCAGTTGGTAGAACAGGTGACTCTTGATCTTGGGGTTGTAAGTTCGAGCCCCAAAATGAGTGTGGAGATTAGTTAAATAAAATCTTGGGGTACTGGGTGGCTCTGTTAAATGTTCCGCTCTTGACCTGAGCTCAGGTCTCGATCTTAGAGTTGTGAGTTCAAGCCCCACGTTGGGCTCCATGCTGGGCGTGAAGCCTACTTAAAAAAAAAACCTTAATTTTTAACAAAGTTATTGTTATTCAGCCCGTACTTTGGGCTTTTACTACTCACAACAGTAGTCCCGTTATCCTTCTCTAACAGATGAGAAACTAAGTAACTTGCCCAAGGCCATTCAGGGTAATGATTCTCCTAACTCTGACTTGGTCTATCCTTTGGTAGGTCTAATTAGAACTGATGGAGAGTGTTAGTTTTGCCCCAAACTTCCTCTAAGACTGGAGGTGACTTAGCTACTTACCTCCCCTTCCCTTTTTTTCCTGCATCTCTTCCTTGTTTTTCTTTTTGCTCCTGGGTCACGAAAGTGTCCTTTATCCCTTCTGTTATCTGTTGTCACCCACAAAAGGGCCACATGTCAGTGGCTGTCGCTTCCCTACGATCGCCTTGCAGTAAGAAGTCAGCTGACCCCAGGCGGACAGTCTGTCTCACTGGCCGGTTCCGGCTGGGCAAGAACCGCCTGCCAAGAGCAGCAGGGAGGGAAAAGCCTCTGCAGGAAGGTCTGTCATCCTGCGCCAAGAGGTAAACCCTTGCCCCATAAAGCGCCTTAGTATTATTAAACAGTTTTTATTTGTCAGGCACTTTATAGTCATTTTTATTGGCTCTTTTTACTAGTCATAACTCTGCATCAGAACGGGGCTCACTTTTTCTTTTAATTAAGTGCTCTAAGTGAAGCGGGAAAGACCGAAGGCCTGGGGGAGCAAGTCTTCAACCTCTGCCGCGACCACCGAGGCTGGCAGAGACCCGTGACCTGCCCCCATGCCGGACCCCACGGGGAGCCGCCAGCCCTCACTGCACAAAGGGCTCCACGGGAAGGTCCCCAAATCAATCCAACTACAGCTTTCAGCCCCTGTTGTCTTGACCGTGTGCTGACATTTGGAAGACTGGGCCATTCTATTTCACCCTAATCCATAATGTTCCCTTTTTTTATTTTCCTCCAACTCCAAAAGCACAAAGATCCTTTTAGGTTTAAAAAGACACATCCAGGGGCACCTGGGTGGCTCAGTGGGTTAAGCATCTGCCTTTGGGGTTCAGTCATGATCCCGGGATTGAGCCCCCCTCCCCCCTTACTGCAACTCCCTCTCCCGCCCGTGCTCAAATAAATAAAATATTTAAAAAATAAAAGATACATCCATGTGAACACTTGTGGTTCACTGTCCTTTTTCTTTTCTTTAGTGCTATGTAACTGCACTGCTTTTTAAACTTTAGTTATAAATCATAGATGAAAAAGTACCAGTGTACAAGAACCCTGGACCTGGGGCTGGAACTTGAACTTGAACTTTGCTCCTCCCAAAGAGGTGAACTTGAGAAACTGCCTAACCTCTCTGAGGGTCCGTTTTTCTCACCTATAGAATGGGTATAACGACAGTTCCTATCCTCCCCCACTCTTCAGCTTGCTTGTGTGTAGAGACTATCACAGGACATATCCCACGAGAGAATTTATTCTTCATGTTCCTTGTCTGCCTGCTCCACGAGACAGTGAGGACAAGGACTTGATCTGTGTCCCCGTCTATCTAACGCAGTACCTAACACTACAAAGTGCCCTATCCGGCTTCCTTACAATGAAGTCATACACAAGAGAGCCCTTTGCAATTGGCAAAGCACTAGTCACAAGTACCTGAGTATAACTAAGGTCCCACAGTCCCAAGATGTGAAGGAAATAATGCACCAAAGGAGCCAGGCTTTTAGTGACTGCAAAAGTGGTAATTAAAATGTAAACCATGACAGAGAATCAGTTCTGAATTTCTTTGGGTTACTACACGAATACTTAAAATACATGGTTTGACAACTGGGTGACATTTGGAGGGGCTGATAGGTAGTGAAATGTGGCACCTTGCTTTGTGCTGGGACATGGAAAATAGCTGTGTTCTCAATGTGATAGCAAAGAAAAGGCTTAAATTTTGACAAGACAAGATTTTATTTTTTCCAAGTTTTCACATTCTGCTTATACACTTTTAAGACTTCAATGTTAAAGTCTTTCAGTTTCATTAGGCCACCTTCAGTCCCATTTCTTAGACAGTAATACATACCATTTACTCTCCAAGGTTTACTTGTGAATAGTCATTAAATGAGGTAAGACCCTCTGCTTCCTCTCCCAACTAGTCCTTCTTTTGACTTTACCTAGGTATTGCCATTCTGATTTCTCCAGTGTCTTCTCTTTACTATTTCTAAGGTATTCCTTACCTCCAAATTCCCATCTTTTACACAGTTAAGTGCTCAATAAATGCTTTTTACAAATAAATCCTATTTTAGGAGTTTTTCTGTATAGATTCTCCTTCATCTTGACTTTTCTCTTCTTAGATCATCACTCATCTCCCAAGAGGTGGTTCTAAAATGTTATCACTTGAGATGGTAGTTAAACGCAGGAATAGGATCTATGACCCCATGATCTTCTTTGTAAGTTAAAAAAAAGCAACTGGAAAACATACCTAGAACCTCATCACTCCTCCTTCCTCTTATGAAATGATCCAGAAAACAGCAAAATCACCAGCATTATGAATATCTTATCATTAATGATTAAAAAATTAACATGTGAATGAACACTGAGTTGTAAGGAAAAGAAAATGGAAGCTACCTCAATCAGTTTTCTAATATTCTTGTTATACTTTTATAACAAGAAACTGTGTTTCTACAGCAACATGATTTTAAACTGCTACCTCAATCCAATGAAAAACAAACATCCTGCAAGTCTTTTTTTTCTGGAGTAAAAAACAATGAGATATTTGTTCACGATGGAAGAAAATATCTAAAATCTATTTAGGTATAGTTTTGTCAGAAAGAATGTCATAAAACAGAAGCCAATATTCCAGATGAGCTAGCTTAAATAAAATTGATAGATATATAATTATATTTATTAACTAACAGAATTAATACAATTCTAAAAGCCCACAAAGTTATCCCTTTAAGGACCATGGTGGCTGAATACTGTGAATAATTGAAGGGCAAACTAAATTAGGGGTGATGAATCCTTGCATCATCCTATCAATCATTTCTACTTTATAAGAGCACTTTGTCAAACTTAAATCACAAGAGGTCGTTAACTGGTCAGCAATACTGCATCAAAACACCACCAATTACCCTGATTCTGCAGCCTGTTCAAAACATATATTATTATACCTCAACTTTAAGTGGAATGTCTAATGACTTATATAATCTCCAAGAGAGAAGTCGAGTTTTTGAAAACTATAGTCCAATTATGCATTAAGGAAATGCAAATACCGTAACAGAGGATCTAGCCAAATACAGGCCCTACTACATTACTACTATAATGACCTTCCTAATGTTGTCACAACTCCAGCGTTAGTTAGGATCACTCCTGGTATCCCAAACCATTCCAAATAGAATTCCATCTCTTGTAAAAAGCTGTTGATCTCATTCTAAGCCAACTTCTGCAAATCTGATAGAGTCTGGGCATCGATTATGCCCATCGAGGAATCTCCCTACCCCCTTTAGCACTTGAAAATTTTCAAGGCTTTGGAAAGAGAAATGGGGAGCAGTCTGCAGAATAAACCTACAAGGTGTAGATATCAATCCTGCCTGGGGCCACAGCATATGCAAAGCTTAAGGAAAAGCAGAGGAGAGAAAAACAGGCTTTCACGGGGATGAGATGGGCTTTTTTTTTTTTTTAAGATTTAATTTATTTATTTGACAGAGAGGAGCAGTGTGGGAGCGGCAGAGGGAGGGGGAGAAGCAGGCCCCCTGCCAAGCAGGGAGCCCGATGTGGGGCTCAATCCCAGGACCCTGGGATCATGACCTGAGCCGAAGGCAGTTGCTTAACTGACTGAGCCACCCAGGCGCCCTCCCCTTTTTAAGTTTTATTTATTTAAGTACTCTCTACACCCCACATGGGGCTCAAACTCAACGACCCCAAGATCAAGAGTCGCACTCTCTTCGGACTGAGCCAGCCAGGCGCCCCAAAGGCTTTTGGGGGAAACAGCAGAGGCCCCACACAGCACCCAGACAAGCTATTTACAAGAGAAAACAAGACCGAGACTGGGACTGTAACACCAAGACCAGCAGTTTTTCAAATGTTAAGACATTCTGTGCTAAGATAATGAAAGGACAGAAAATGTTCCCAAAGTGCTCAGGCTTTCAGCGCTTCTCAAATAGTAATTGACGTCACATGGGTGACCCTGCCGGGGTGGGTGTGACCACTTTCCCTTCCCCACTGACCGAGGACGAAACTGAACCAACTGACATGGTCCGGGGGGGTCTGGATGTGGCAGATCTGTTCTTAACTGCTACATGACAGGGCCTCTCAAGAGGTTGCCGTAGTCCCCAGATCCACCGCGGACTGGGGGACCACACACAGCAACGCAGAAGCACATACTCACTGCAAATACTCTTCTGTGTTCTCTGCTATTTTATTTATGTACTTATTTTTGCTTGTTGGTAATAAGTTCTCTCTTCTTAGGCTGCTCTAGGAAAGCACCTCAGGTATAATATGAATCCAGTGTTATAACACCTTCTCTTTATTGGATTTTTCTATTTGAACGGTTGGTAAGAATTTTGGAATCAACAGACTATGGATTTAAAAGCAGACACTCTGGAATCAAACAGGCCTCGATCCGAAATCCAGGCATAGTTTCTGATCAGTTATTAGATCTTAAGCAAGTTAGTCAAGGTTAGTTAAACCTTAGTCTCCTTTGTAAAACGGAAATGATAACCACCACTCCTTGAGGGGCTGGATGAGGACTAAAGGAGAGACCACACGGATCCACGCTCATCAAGATGGTCTGCACACATCAATTGCCTGGGAATCATGTGAAAATGCAGGAGCTGACTCAGGGGCATGGTGTGGAGAGAGCCAGCATTTCTGACAAGTTCCCAAGTGACGCAGAGGTTGCCGGTCGGTAGGCCACGGTAAACAAAACTAAACAAAACCCTGGTATGTCTTGGTCATTATTAATGATTACACTCCACTTCGTAACGACAGAACCAGTCAGAGGTTGTGACAGCTGACATAAAAACTCTGCAAGGAGGGAGTCTCGTTTGTCTCCGCAGACTGCAGCCCATTAGGATGAGAACTCTGTGGCCAGAGAACGCCCCTCGTTCACTTCTGCCTGGACCCGGTCCAATGGCTCACCTAGAACAGCTAGGAAGCTGGGAATGCTGAAACAGCTCTAATTTTAAGTTATACTCCTTCACACTACCTGGCAAAAAAACATAGCAAGTTCAGGTCTCGTAACTAATCCACAAGCTCAAGAAACTTGCCCTCAACACTTCTCAGACCACAGTAACAAGATGGAAGATTTTCTCATGTATCAAGGTGATATACACGTGTGTGCATCTCTATCTGTATGAATGTACTATCCATGACCATGCTGTCTAAATGGGGGAAGGTGGAGAAGTTACCAATACCAAATAAATACATATGTACATATATAGTGTCTCAACTAGCTTGGTCCCTGGCATGTGGTGGAAAGCATCCGCATGGGACAGGTGCTATAAATAATAGTTCCCTTTTTCTTGGGTTGAGAGGAAGGGTAGGGACTGACTGGTGAGACACCTGACTGAACTGGGTTAACCTGCACCGGAGACATGGAGTAAAACTAGAAAATGATGATTAAAAGCTTCCAAACGAGTCCTGACATTCTAATTTGGTGACCACATTACTCACAAAGGAAGCGCCATTTATCTCTGCCATCCTTCAGCATTCCTTTCTGAATTCCTCTCCTTTTTTCCTAGAAGCCCCCAACCTAATGTTCTCTTAAATCTGTCAACCCTTTCGGGTAGCACATTTTTACCTCCTTCCTCCCAGACAGGATCGAAACGCCCATCTTCCAGGGTTCACTGCCAGGTGATCAGGGGAAAGCAGTTGTTCAAGGTGTAAATGAGGCTAGATCCTCCCAGGAAAGGTCTGCATGATAAAGGTGATTTTCAAATGCCTACCTGGGAGGGGAGGGGTGCTGGGGTGGAGGGGCCGGAGGCACAGAATAGCCTGGTGATGTGGGAATACCTGAGCTGCTCTGGCAGGCTCCCAATCCTCTCCCTTCAAGGTTGCCCCAAGTTTTCCAGGGTTATATACATGGACTCGCTTTATGACTTCCCTGCACCCCGCATATTAAACACAACCAAACTCACTGCCTGGAGAACCAACAGGGGCTCAACTGATCGCAGTCACTCAACAGGAATCACAGATCTCAGAATGCGGTGGGTTTCCAGAAGGAAGTTCCCACTGGGGTTCCTAAAGCAGTTTCAGAGCAAAGTGCTGGGACAAAACCTCTGATCGAAGTTCAGACGCTCTGGACTGTTTACAGTCCTATATAAGAGATTGTCTGCTTTGTTGTTTTTAAAAAATCCCGCACATGGACCAAGTTTAGGATAAGATATGAATTTCAAAAAAGTGACTAATAAAAGTTGGCAGTCATATATAAATGTATCTTTTTTAGGGAGAAAGAACAGGCTCTGTCAGGTTGTTAAAGTATAAGCTGAAAGGAAGTCTGACTGTAAAGAAAGTTGAACAGAAGAACGGGGAGAAATCCTGAAAACCTAGAACGTCTAATTAGGTTTGGTCTCCTGTGGTAGAGAGGATATACTGTAGTTTAAAGCCATGGGCATTAGAAAATACAGTCCTTGCTATGGTGAGGTATCTCAACCAGCTTAAACACTCATTTATTTCTAGACTATCTAGAAGCTCAATCCCTGTTATAAAAGACTTGACACCATTCAGAGCCCATCCTCTCTCTCGAAGAATAGCAAGGGGAAACTTTTACAAATCTGAAAACCCAAAGGGCCTAAAATCTTACAGAACCTAAAACTTTAAAAGTTCATCTGTTTCCACCGTGTTGTGCGAGTATCAAGCAGACAATTCCTCCAGCTTGAAGCGCACTAACTTGCCCATCCTCTACAAACCCCCACTGAGGACTGAGGGCAAGGGCCAAATCGTGCTCCTTTAGACAGCACTTCGCAGGTAGACAGAGGCTGGATCAACAATGGTTGACCTGAATTCAGTGTCTTTACAACACCTCTAGTGTTCAATGAAAAAGTCTGCCCATGCAAAGTTTCAAATCTGAAAGCTACGTTTTTCTTTCATTTTGGTTCATCAAGGTCAATCGACAGCCCTTTTTGGACCAACTAATTTCCCCTCCCTTCTCCTCTTTCTAAATTGTCCAGAGAAGTCTTTAAAAAGGCATCCTGACTAACTGGTATGATGCGGTGAAGGCTCAATCAAGAGAAGTAAACACAGGTCCTAGAAATAAAGCTCTAGCAAATGACAGACCCACCTTGTATGTTTGTTCCCAAGATTTTCAACATGGGCAACCGCACCGCAACTCCTACATCAATTTTGCTTTTCAAATGGCAGCTAGGACACCAAAAGGTTAACTTGAAACTGAACTTTTTGTTAAATAACTGAAGTGGGGTTTTGACTGGCCTAGGCCAAGGCAGAACCCGCTTCAGCAGTTCCATGTGCAAGGAGCAGTCCTACCTGCAGAAGGGGCTCTCACGTGTAGTGACAAGAGGAGAGCCTTTTAGGTAACATCTATTTGGGGGAGCCAGATTTTAAAATCAGGGTGACACAAAGATTTAAGTTTTAAATGACCGTGAGCCGCTTTCTCATTTGGCAGCAAATACTTCTTCCCGTTTCCTGGGTCGGGTTTAATGGCGGGCCGGCATACACGAAGGGTGTATCATGACTGCAGTAATAGTATGTAAGAGCTAAAAATACACATTTCTTTCCCAAAATGACTGCGGCAACACATTACGTGTTTCACCTTTTAACTTTATTTTGATCTGGTTTTAATAGTTAATGAGGCCAAAATCCTGCCAATGCAACTACTTGCCAAGTGAAAAATGGATTAATTTATAAAGATTCCTGGTACAAAAGCCACAACAGTAGATGCTCAATAACTGTTTCCTGCATGAATGAAAAAAATTACATAGTTATGTTACTGACATTTAGTTTCTCCACCATTCTGAATGGAGAGCAAATATTCCTGTAGTAGAAAAAGGAAGGTAGCCATAAACTAACATTAAAGATCAGGAAAATACCTGTTTTAAACAAGGCAGCTAATCCTAATAGCTCCAGATAACCATTACGAGAAAGTCTTGTTACAATTGCTTTGGCTGTTAAACCCACTACACTCTTCATGTTTACAGAAGTTTGATTCCCTCGGTACGAAAGAGCAGCCCTCCCAAATTAAAAACAAGACTTTGGCGATTATTTCGTAATACATAAAATGCATGTTTGTTTGTTTCTATTAAGCAGACAGATTAAATATTCCTTCTCCCTTCCCACACTAAGCACCTGAATGAAGACTGTTTTCCCAGGGCTATCAACATCTGACTTCTCAAAGGCAAGGTCACTAACGACTGCGTGTGCCCCACAGAGAGGCTGCTCCAATTTTCAGCTGGGAAACTGTAAGGCCCGACTCTGGTCCCTAGCGAAGCCAAAGAAACAGACAAGGACGATGGGCTCCACCAACTCCAGAATCTCCCCACTGCTTATTTCCTACCTGCAGAATTCCTTAGAAGTATTCCCGGAAATAACCTGGGTTGAAGTCAAATAAGAACTGAAGACACCTTTGGCACAAGCTTACGAATGTGTCTAAGTCTATTTCAGGGAGCTGATTTTCACATTTTTGTTCGGTGCTGGAGAAAGGCACGGTTTATAAAAGCTCTAGCGACAAAGCTATGATATTTAGAGAATCTAAACTCTTATATTCTTTTTGTGTAGATGATAAAGACTAAAGTTAGAAATCTCTGTAGATGGATATCGAAGCTGAAGTATTGTTCTCTGAGGCAGGAAAAATGCTGTATTTTCACGTAAGGAGAACAGCTCTGAAATTGTAGGATGGGCTGTGCTAAACCTTTTTAAATGTACCATGTCATCTCCAAGATTGCTAGGAAGCTGCACCAGTAACTGGATCATCTTAGGTCACAACAGCTATGCAGGAGGAGGGGAGACAAGAATTGCCCTTTACTTTTAACTGCCATTCCAGAGAATTAGTAAACTTCTTAAAGCAACCATCACCATAACTCCTCCCCCCCCCCCCAAATCAACAAAAGCCAGGAACTTCACGTGAGTCAAAATCACAAATTCCATAATCGTTAATCCTTGAATGCATTCATTTTTCAACCAGTCCCACAAATGACACCCTTAGTAACACTCTCAAAAAGTAAAAATTAGAGTAATAGGCTCTTCATTTTTTTTGAGAAACTTGCAATGTTAGAAGAGATCAGAGCATCAGGGTGTGAGTGTTACCAAGAAGCCTAGAATAATATGGTCAACAGCAGAATTCCATGCACTGCCACTTGATGAGCCTAGCCGATATTAAGGTTAGACAGCCCATGTTTATAATTAAGTAATAATGACTGAAGCTCCAGGTACACACAGCATTTCCTGAAGATTAATGACCGGCAAGAGGAGTTGAGCTCCTGAAGCAGTGCCTTGGGCCAGTAACCCCAGCCAGTCAACAATCCCCAGGAAATGCCCTGGACCTCAAATGGTACAGTGATTTTAATAAATACAAGAGGAAAAAGTTTAGTATCAGCTTTCTACATAAACTAAACATTCGTTTCATTCTTAGAATGCGCAGCGAGCTCTGTAGGAGTTACTAAAGAGTTTCCTTAAAACTTCTTAATGCTGATTAAAAAAACTTACTTTCACATAAATGAAAGGCTGACTTAAATATGTGCAAAAAGAACAACTTTTTGTAGTGTTTTAACTACAAGGAACTTACGCAAAAATGTTTGCATAATAACGATCTAGCCAACATATGGACACTCAAATCTGTATGTAACTTTAATCTATATTTATCTGACTATAACTCAGAAAAAGAAAAGAATCAGTAGTCAGGTTTAGAGAACTGATTTATCTCCCTCAGTGGAAACAAGACTGTGACAGGGCAACTGCATTCCTTAGACCAAAACAAAACCCACTCAGCAACTCCCTCGTCCATCTTCTGTGAAACCTTAAGTCATGATTCTACAGGACACTGATGTCAAGAAACCAGCAGCCAGATGCCAGTAGACAAACTGTTTCATTATTATTCCATGCAGATCTAGACTTTAATAAACTTTCTCCGGCGTTTAACTCTTAATCAGGTGCTACTCTACACCAGGATGTTTCAAGGGTCTTACTTGATTAGAAGAATGCGAACATTTATTTTTGCTTTCAGAGAAAAAGCAAACCCCAATTCTCCAAAGAAGAATTCTCCTCTCGGCCCTCACAACTCCATAAAACCACCCCCTGATCTGTCGGAAATGTACCACGCACACTGGAAGGAGAGAAAAACACATAGCCTGCAGGTCTTGTGTATTTTAGAGAACTTTGGTGTTTATATTACCATTCACAGCCCCTTTCTCTGCTGGCCTTGAGGCTTGCTGATTAGCTGGTAAACCTTTGAAAGGGTCAGTTTGTCTAGAACTGGAATTTCCACTTTGGAAAAAGCACAGAGGTACCTGACATCTGTTCCTCGAAGGGCCTGCACTACCACCTCCAGACTTAACAGTCGAAATTCCTACTTCTGCTTGATGGCAGGGAGGTCAAAGCTGTAAAACCTCCAGTGGCTACGCCTGCCTGCAGAACAGAGCACAGTCCCCAAAGACCTTCTGGTTTCTGGCTCCTTTAGAGAAGAGTCTCCAAAAGATGAACACAATTTTAAATAATATGAATATATTCCTCTAAATAATAAGACGAGAAGCATCCGGGGAAGCCCTCCCTCTCAACCTAAAATTTGGTACTGCTTAGAACTAAATCATTTTAGTATTAAAACAGTTCCCTAATCCTTGATGAGGACGCTGAAGCCCAGAGAGGTGAACTGATTTGCCCAAGGTGGCTCAGCTTCTGGGCTACATTTACAACTCTTAACTGTGGGTGCGCTTCCCACACTACTGTGCTGTTTGGTCTTAATGAAATATCTATATTCTCAAGTCTTATCTGTCCCCTAGATGGTGAGCCCCATGGGGCTAGGGAAAGGCAGCAAGGTTTGGTCCCCACTGTGCTGGGCACCACAGGGCACAGAGCCTGGCTGGTAGTGCGGATACCCCTTTCCATCTATTAACAAGTGACTTCAGTTTATGGAAACTACACCCCAAACATCACTTTATGTCCAGCTACCTGTTACAGCATAAACTGGCACTGGACTGCCAATCTCTCCACTCCCCACCCACATACAGGAAGTGGGCTTGGCATGTTTTCTTTTTTAGTATAGAATCTTTTTTTTTTTAATCTTCCTAAGTTATGGCGAATATGCAAGAGAGCATTTTAATAGTTACTTTATTCAAATATATTTTAAGTAACTGCTTCCTTTATATGCACGGTATTCTGGCACCCTGCCTTAGAAAAGTCATGCATTCAATGGAGAGCCGGGCTACCTCCTACGGACCTTTTGTTCTGCGAACTTTGAAGTTTTAACCTTACTGCGCAGCACGGATTTAGGGAGCGTGCCTTCTCCCATCTTTTAAGGTGAGCTGTAAACTTTCCTGAAAAGCACCAAGAGTTAGGCTTCTAAGGCTGAGATCCAATCTGGTCCAGTCTACTTAGCACTTTTTAAAACTCCTCCCCGCCCCCACCCCAGACCTGCATTAGCACGAGTTAGTCCCGAAACGGTACCAGAAACATTTCATGCATAGAGTTTGGTTTGGTTACCTGGGTGGGGGAAACAATGGCAGGTGAAACTACTGTGGGAGAATTGGTGCTTCTGTGCCCATTGGCTTCTGGAAGAAGAGGCAGGGGGTCGTGTTTCACGGAAACCACCACCACCGCATCCACAGGCTCCGAGGGGCGGATACAAAGTCTTTTGGGGGAAGAGGGGCCGCAGATATCCCCCGACCCGAACACGGACTCGTACAGAGCGCGCTTGGGCGCAGCCTCGGATTTCACGTCGGGCCCGACCTGGCTGTCTTTGGGGAGGATATAGGTGTTCCCCAGCGAGGGCGGCTGGGGGCGGTGGTGGTGGGAGGGATGGGTGGGGGGATGGTGGGAGTGGTGGCGAGCAGCCCCGTTCAGAGCCTCCGAGTAGCAGCCCTGCGGGGCGGGCGAGCCCAGTTTGGTGCCGATGCCCGCGATGCTGTTGAGCGTGGCGATGGAGACGGCGCCGATGCAGTGGTTGGTGTAGGTCTTGGAGAGCTTGGCCGCCTTCGAGAGCATCTGCATCCTGGTGCCCAGCAAGTTCTTGCCAATGGCTTTGTTCTCGTACCAGGTCACATCGCCCTCGCTGCAGTGGTCCCGGGGCCGCTGGAAGAACGCCTTGCAGAGAGGGTTGCGCTTCGACAGGTACTTCACGAAGCTGGCGTAGGGGCAGAACTCGGTGCCCGTCTCGTACATGCGGGGCAAGTTCTCCTCGTCGCTGCTCTCGGCACGCTTCTTGCTCCACGACGACGAGCGCGACTTGTGGTAGGGCCCGAGGGACTTAAAGTAGACGAACTTGCGGCCGTCCTCGTCCATAGCCAGCCCAAAGGAGTCCTCCTCCAGCTCGCGCTGGTTCTCGCGGCCGCGCGTGCAGAAGTACATGCACGTCTCGAACCAGACCTTGTTGAGCAGCCCGAAGGGCGTGTTGGTGCTGAAGACGCTGGAGGTGTAGAGCTTGCGCAGGTCGGCACGCGTGATGGCTTGCTTCTGCACCACGGGCCCGGCGCCCTGCTCCTCGAGCTTGCGGATGACCGCGGCCAGTGTCAGGTTGGCGCTGCGCAGCTCGGGGTCCTTGGTGAGGTCGAGCGTGCGGCAGTACGGGGGCTCGTTGAGGTAGCGGTTGAGGGAGCTGCGGATGCTGATGAGCGACGACTTGCTGTAGAGCTGGCCGCTCTTGGAGCGGGCCTCCGCGTAGAAAGAGCGCAGCACGCGGCACAGCGCCCCCTTGTCCATGGTCTCGAAGTCCGGGCTCTGCGCCTTCTCGCTCAGGTACTCCCGGAAGATGCGCACGGCGTAGCGGGTGGCCAGCCGGGTGTTCTCGCTCAGCCGGGCCCGCTCGGGGCGCTGCAGCACGTCGGGGTCCAGCTCGGCGCTGTCCCCGGGCGGCCCGCCGCGGGCCCGGGGCGCCAGCAATCGCGGCGGCGCCTCGGGCTCCAGCGCGGCGCTCTGGTCCATATTGATCATATGGACCGGCTCGGGTTCCAGCTCCTCCCCGGCCGAGTCCTCGGGCTCCAGGGGCTCATCCCAGTCCAGCCCCATCTCTTCCTCCTCCTCTTCCTCCTCCTCGTCCTCCTCCAGCCCCCCACCTCCGTCCTCCTCCTCCTCGTCCCCCGTTATCTGCACCTCCTGGATCTCGTCGTCCTCCTCCTCTTCCTCCTCCTCCTCGCCCGCGCTGCAGTAGTGCGGGCGGCCGTGGCGGCGGCCGCGGCCCCCCGCACAGCGCTCGCCCTCGCCCCGCTCCCCATTGTTCTCGGCGGCGGCGGCGCTGGCGCTGCCGCCCGCGCTGGTGTTACAGTCCCCGCTGCCAGGCATTCTCGCCATATTGCCGTCTCTCTGCCAGTCCTCGGGCAGGGCGCATGCGCTATATTGGACCGCAGCGCTGAGAGCTTTTGTGTTTAATGACCTTCAGCTACCGGGAGGCAAAGCCGGGCTCTTAAAGGAGCCGCGCTCCAATTGTCAGTTCGGAGCGCGGCTCCGGAGGGGCAGCGGCGCGCAGGGGATGGAGGGGAAGGGAGGCGGGGGTAAGTTAGACAGGGAGAGGGTAAGGACTGGGACTGGCTGGACCCTCTTCCTCCCCAACCCCTCTCCCCAGTCCTAAGAAAACTTTGAAAGGGGGGGGGAGAAAGGGGAGGGAAAGCTGTCGGTGGGGGTGAAACACTCCCAACTTACCCTCTGGCGGAGTGGCGCGCGGGCCCGGGCGGGAGAGAGGGAGGGCCGGCGGGAGGGCGGGGCGGTCTCGCTTCTCTAAGTAATGCCGGAGGAGCGGTGCCCCTTCCACCGCCCCCTCATTGCCCCCCAGAGCCGGGGGTTCGGGGAGGCGGCAGCGCCGGGCGGGCCGCGGGTGCTGCTCGGAGAAGCCCGTGTCTGGCGCCGCCCGAAGCGGAGCGGAGCAGGCAGGTTAATGAGCAGGGTGGAGGAGGCACGGCGAGGCCCCGCACCCTCTCTGCGCCCGCGGCCAGGGCGCAGCGGGCGAGGCTTGGGAGCGGGATGGGGCTGGCGGCGGCGGCTCCCCCACCTACTTGCTGGCGGCGAGGCGCGGGGGCCTGGGGCCAGCCGCACGGCTCCCAGCTCCCTTTCCGACTCTTGCAAAGGAGCGAAACACGCCCCACGTCAGCCTCATCCCTTTCGACTTTTCCAACAGCCTCTTTTAAGCTGTCATTAAAGACCTGGGGCGCTCCCCGTAGGTCTAGGGCAAGTCCGCGCCGGTCCCGCCAGCCTGGGGAAGGAGCAAGAAAGAAAGACGGGAGGGGCGGGTGGGAGGGGAGACACCGGGAGAGGTGCTGGGGACCCCAGGGACCCCCTCCACACCGGCGCTGGCCGCCGCCCTCCCTGCCTCGGATCACCCTGACATAACTCCCTCTGGCGAGGCGCTCCACCTGGTTGGAGCTAGAGCAATGCCCGTCCCTAAGGCCCGTCGGCGGGCGGGCGGAAAAAGTGAACTTGGGGCTCGGCCGCCCCCGCCCCCGCCACAATTCCGGCAATTCGGATCCCGGGCGCGCGCTCGTTCCAAGTTTGCCAACCGCCATTCTTTCGCCCTCGGGGCTGCGCTGCCTCCGGCGCACGGGGGCGGATACCTCCGAAACTGGAAAGGCGGCCAAAGAGCTCGCCGGGTCCCGCTTTCCCATAGGAGACACTGTCCCACTTCCAGCCGAACGCCCGCCCCCGGCGCGCCCAGAGTCTGGGCGCGTCCTCGCGTCGCCGCCTCCCGCGCTCTCCCGACCCAGGGGCAGCGGCCCCAGAGCCGCCCGAGACCTCGGCTGTTTTCTTTGGCGGCACAGCCCCGGCCACCTCCGGAGCTCCCACTGCATCCCAGTCTTCTCCTCCTCGGGCAGCCCGAGTGTCCCCTAGCGCTCCCGTCGGCTCCGAATCCCAGGGGCTGGGGAACCAACGGAGCCAAGTCCCAGCAGCCCGACCCCCAGGGCGTGCTGACCCTGCAAGGAAACAGCCTCGCCAGCTCCTCCGGGGCGTCCTCGGATTTGCCCCCGAGTCCTAATACTAGGCACTTCAGCTGTGTAAGTCTTGTCAGTTGTCCGTCCCCCCGCCCCCTTCCCGGATCCCCCGTCTTGCTTTCAGGGCAGTTTATAACTTTACGCATCAATAGAAACCCATCCGTCATAAAATGTAAGAGGGGGGTAAACTAGGGTTCTGGGTCGTGTGGGCGTCTAAGTGGGAGCTGACGGTGTCTTCAGCCATCAGTGCTCGCCCTACGCGTGTTTCCGCGGCCCTGGACCCGGCAGAGCGTTGGGGAAATTGCGCCAGGTGTAAACAAGTTGGAGCAAGTCGGTGCCTCCCGGGCCCCCTCCCGTTCCTCGGGCACACACACACACACGACACACGCTCTCATCCGCCCTGCTGTCAGCAGAGAACCCTTCGGGGAGGTGAGGAATTCGGTGGTTGCATCCCTCCGGAAACATCCCCGAGGTGCTGCCCGCTTTGTCCGAAATACACTGTGTCCCCGAAAATATGTAGGAAGGCGTTTGTTTGTTTCCCGGAGCTCAGGGCAATAGGCAACTAAGTTAGTTGCACACGCAAACCCGCGCACACACCAGTCGCACAGGGCTACTTCCGGAGGGCTGGCCCTTTGTCCCGGGATGCTCCCAGGTTTTCCGGGCGCCCGAACACTCGGGAAGGGAATTGCATCAGTGTTGAACACTCAGGTGGGCGCCCAGCAAGTTACCTACCAGGGGCTGCTCTCCGGCGGCCCTCACGGCCAGCGCAGTGCACCGAGGGGCTGCGCTCCCGGAGCGGCCTGGGGATACCCGCCCACTCTCCAGCCCCGGAGCGGAGCGACTCCCCAGGTCTCCCCACTTACGCAGGCGAGCCCCCCTCCCCGCCCCCTCCCCCAGCTCCCCTCCCGGCTGGGTGAGCTGCTTTGAATTGCTTGCAATTTGCCGGAGGCGGTGTGCTGGGTTGGACGCTCCGGGAAACAAAGCGACCAAAAACAGCTCCCAGTTGACGTCAACTTATTTCCAGAAAAGAAAATAGTTTTGTGCTCCCAGGACAAAATTCCCCCCAGGGCAGGTCTCTACCGGCACAAACCAAAGGGGAGAGGGGGGTGATGGGCAATAGCAGAACCAAAAAACCCCGAGTGCAAATAAGTTTCTAACGGATGTAGCCAAACAACAGCTTCAGATGCTGCCTGGACGGTTTGCAAACAATAGGCAGGACCCTGGCAGACATTAGATAGGAAAAACGCACCTTGGAAAGTATGCCTTGGCCTGATTCTCTGGCAACTATGAATCTGCTTCGTGGCACCAGCTCCTGAACAGCTACCAAAATTCTTTGCCCATTAATGATTCTTCATCAAATATTGGAAAAGACCTCTTCAGGTTAGAAACTACAGTATCTATCAGGAAGGACACCCAGAAAAACCCTTCCCGCCACCACCAAAGATAAATAAATAAAGAAGTTGCTTAATTTTTAAAACCCGGTGACACAAAATTACAGTTGAGTTCATAAAGGAGTTCAATTCCAGGTTTAGTAAATGATTCCTTAAAAGCATCTTGTGGTACCACACACTCACTACCAAATTGAGAGCATCAAAAAGGCTTTCTTCTTCTTATTTTGGTAAGGAAGCAGTAGTGGTTGTCTACTATCAGCCCAACTGATAAAGTGGGATTCATCCACTTTGACTCTGCCTTATCATAAAATCCACTGAACTCCCCCACCACTTAAAACTGATGGCTCCTTTGTAAGGATGATTCCTTTATTTCTTGTGCAGAATGCATAGCTTCTTCACATAAACTGATTCCAATCCTGTATGAAACACTTATTACAATTATTTCACTGTCACAACTCATTACTATAAAAACTGTGCTGAGATGTTTGTATCTTCAACAAGATGCTCCACATTTTTTAGCTCTTTCACAATCATTAAAAAGTATCATCGATACATTTGTGCTGCTCCATTTCTTAGACTACCTGAAAGTAGTGACATGGTTATTTGGGAAGGAAAAACTCCAGATGTTTCCCCTTCATTTTATAACTCATCTACTCCCATTCCATGTTCACACGTTATGAGAGGTTATACCATATAGACACATATGCATTCAGCTCTTTTTCCTCTTTGCTTCCAATCTACTGAGCATCATCTGTTAGATCATTGGTGTAGTTGCTTTCTATCTGCCTGTTTTCTCTGCTACACCAATATACCTTTGTAGTTTAAGTTGGAGCCTGGGTCATGGTGAGCACTCCAGTCATTTACATTAAATGAATGAATGAACAGATCTGTGTGTAGTTAGATCTATATTTAGCAAGAAACTTCTTGGTAAAAAATCTTAAAATGCCATGGATCTGAATCTCTACATTAAAAAATCAGGACAAAAAGCAACTGCAAGGCAACATTATTGTTTGCAACTTAAAATAAATGTAAAGACTGCTTTGGTTTACTATTTCCCTACCATAATTTCCTCGCTGGTAGAACATACTCTAGGAAGTTATGGCAGAAGTAGATTGAGGGACGGAGGAATGGACGTATCAGTGTATTAAAAGAGGTGGTTTGGGGAGGATTTAAATTGATAAATTCAAGAAATTTTGTGGGCTCTTGGGGGCAGAGACCAGAAAAAGCATTTGGTTCATCACATTCAAGTCATGCTTTCTTGATTTGATTACTAAAAGATTCATAAAGTACAATGGAGGTTAAATCGTATTTCAAATTTGAAGCTATTCTGATATCTTTGTTTCAAAGTTTCACTGTCAAATTCTGTTGAATTCACTTGAAGGTCATCTTGAGTAATACGTTTTGAACTCAGATGAAAAACAGAACCCATGTACTCTAACTCTATAAAGTGGAAGCAAAGAAAAATAACTCCAGAAGAATAGAACCTATGTCTTATTTATTATTGCATCTCCGGTTCATTTTCAACACAATTCCTTAGCATATTTTAGCAGACTGGTTGGCACATAATAGACACTCAGTAAACACACAAATATTTGTGTGTGGGGAGAGAGCTAACCTCAACAAAAGGATGTGTAGCAGATTGGTTAAAACCTCATCTTTGAAACAGGACTGCATGGGTTTGAATCCTAGTTTGGTCTTACCCATTGCCTTTTTAATTTTTTAATTATTTTTTAAGATCTCATCTGTTGAAGTAATCTCTACACGTAACGTGGGGCTGACTTAAAACCCGAGACCAAGAGTCACGTCCTCTACCCACTGTGCCAGCCAGGTGTCCCATCTAGTTGCCTTTTTTTAATGTGTTGGTTCTCTCATTATTTTATTATCTGCGTGACAGTTAATAGCCCCTACCTCATAGGATTATTTCAAGAATTAAATGAGGTAATATGAGTAAAGCACTAATACAGTGTCTGGAACATTAGTAAACATTCAACTGTTAGCTCTCTATTTATTAAGGCTCTATTTTCCAGGCTTGATTACAAAAAAGAAAAGCAAGGCCAGAAGGTTTCACAAAGATTAAGCCACTGGCCTATGGTCTCCCAGACCTTGGTAAGGCAGGGAAGTTTGGCTTCATAGCCCACACCTTAGCCGCTTGACCACATACAGCTTTCTGGGAACCAAAGAAAGAAAACAAAGTCTTTAAGGGAGCAATTACCTACCATTAAAATACTTCTATGGGTCATTGATTTGGGAATCAAATTTTGCAAAGTCAACATAGTACTAAGCTGAGTCCTAAGCTTGGATTGCGAGCAGAGCAGAGATGCCCTAGGAAACTGTCATCTTTGTCACTTGGTACCTAGAACACTAGTACTATTTTCCTGGGCTATTAGAAGTAGGGACCCATCTGTGTCTTAGAAGAATTGACAGTCAAGAATGTTAGAGGCCAAAGGAATGCCCACAAACCCAACCAGACTAGAATGGGGTGTTTTCTATTGAAATCCTAGGCTATTTTGCATAAATCTCCTGGGGACAAGGAGGGGACTACCTATTTTTATCTTTGGTGCTTTGTCAAAAAACAGGTCAGAGTGAACCTAACAGAGTGATTGACAGGAGTAGAATTTTTAGTTTCTAATTGCCACCTGGTAACTCTAATTCTTGATCTACCTAATAATCACCTACCGGTCCTGGACTGTTTTTAAAACAAGCAATGTATGCGGGAATGTGGTTTTCCATAAGTAAACTATATTTTTTGTGGAGCTTAAAAGTGTGCTCTTTGTTATAATAATAATCTGACAATGAAACCACTTGGTTAATAAAAAACTCAAATGTAAAGACTGTCAAAGTTAAACATAAAATCAATGGTATTTGTTTCTTTCTATTCTAGTCACATCTCTTTAAAGGATATGTGGGATTGAAGTGGATGTTAGTCCTCTTATTAATAAAATGCATTTCTATGCCATTGCAATACTAATTAAGGTGGAAAAAGAAGTAAAGATATGTGTTACTATCGTGGCACAAATACATATGTATTAAATAATGGAGGAACTATTTATAGTTGTCTTGGAACATAAAATATTCCTGAAACTACTTGCTACCATTCAAAAAAGTAACCTATTCAGTAAACCCAAAGCAAAACAAACAACAAAATTCTAAAAACCCACTTTATACTGAAATGTTGGTATGAAAATGTTATTCTCATATTTTTAAATTGTCAATATCAAGTAAGCTGGCCTTTGAAGAAAGCAATTAGGCAATTTCTCAAAAGCCATAAAAATGTTCATGTTCTATGACCCAGAAATTGCTTCTGGAAATTACTTCTTCAGAAATACCTAATTTTCTTTGTAGTTTGGTAAAGTTTGGTTTATTGCATCTAGACCTCTTGGACAAATGAGTTTTGCAGTACCCGTCACAAAGTTTGCCCTAGAACAACATTTAATAATGTCTTAGAGACTACTTTTGTTTATAAAGTTTACAGAGTAATTATTTGTTGAATGAAGGAAGGAAAAAGTTCAATTACGGTAAAATCGTGTCTTCTCAATGTTCTATAGCAATGTCAAGCACCCTTGGATGAATATGGATAATGACGGTGAAGGTAAAGGATATAAAATAAAAGGGCAAAGCAAAATAAAATCTAAAGCTCACATTTCAATATCTTCACAACTTTGAGAAAGTTTAAGGACTGGATTTGAAGCTCTAGATATCAGAAATTAGTATCTAGATATATCGTGGCAATTCACAGGATGTGCGGAGGAGTGGGTATATACCTGCCCCGTGGCTATGTTTCTAAATGAACTAAAAAAGAAAAAAAAAAAAAATCCCCTTTTAAATACCCAGAAGCACTAACCCACATTTTGAACTAATTGACTTACTTTTTCTTAGAGAAGCTTAATTTAAGTGATAGGGGCACATGGGTTTATCTGAATATTTAAAGAGGCCCTGGGATGGGGAGGGTTTGTTCTATTTCTTTAATTTGATGCTGGAGATCCAGGCTTTGCACCTGATGGAAGAGAACAGCCTTGGAGAGGGGTGGGAAAGCAGCTAACCTTGTGACCGCTCTATTTGGGATCTAAGTTTGCAGAGCCAGGGCATGGTTAATACCAGTATAGAACTCATAATTCTTCATGTTTACTCTTCCTACAGTCTGTACTTTGATTAGGATACCCCAAGAGCCACATGTTGTCATTATTCCAAATGAAAGCAGACTCCTCAGTCCATGATTGCATCTGTTTTACTGTCTTTTCTCTCTTTATGGCTCACCTCTCTTAAAAAAAAAAAAGGCAAAGCCTTGGTCTATCATTCTTTTCAGATTATAAAAGCAGTAAGTCTTGTTGGAGAAGATTCAGAAAGTACAGAACTCTGGAAAAATATATATGCGCCATATTTGTTTCTTAGCATTTGGCAAATGCTTGCTGTGGGTCTGGTTTTTTGTGTTAGTACTCTCGAGTTGTTCTCATGAATATGTGTGAAAATTGTTCCTATTTTCCAGATGAGTAGATACCCAGAGGACTTAAATAACTCACCTAACATCACATAGCTAGTGAGGGTCACTCTGGAGCACCTACAGTTTCTTAACAATCCACCAGACCCAGCCCTTCAGTTCTATTTCCAGTGCCCAGAAGAAAAACACTATTTCCACTCGAGTATATTTCCATGAATTCAATATCATTGGTTTACTGTTAAAGTAAGACGTCATTCAAAATACTGTAATCAGTAGATTTTTGGCAAAAAAAAATGTAAAGTATGAGTTCATTTGTTGAAAAAATGGAACTAAAATCGTATGTGCACATTTTACAAATGTGCCTAGCAAGCCTAAAACCACAATGATCTTCCTACCACCCTCACCCTCCATTCTAGATGTTTTGATTACACTGCCTTGCACAGCCCAGACCTTTGTAAGGGATGCTGCCTTGTTCACGCCACTGATGAAGGGACAGGTTTGCCAAGCCAAATATTCCATCATATGACGACCCAGCCCTGACTGATTGGATCAAGGATAGGTCCTTGGACAACCAATCCCTAGGCTAACTAGAAGCCTGGATTGCAACTCTTGGGCCAAACAGCCTCTCTTTCTAGGAATTATGACAAGAGTGAGAAGAAAGGGCAGCAGAGCCATTGACTTGGCCCAGTCCTTCTCTGGGGCTTGTTCCTGCTGAGAGCCCTGGAGGTGGGGGCCAGAAGGCTGCCTCGCCCTATCCAGACTCATCTTCCAGTTTGGCCCTCCTAGAATCCTGACCTTGGTTTTCAGTGAGGTTCCACTTCCATTATAGTCCCCCTCTATCCCTAACACTTAACACCCCTTGCTTAGAACCAGGAAATTCTAACTGTGCCTTCACTCTCAGCCCGGGTGCAACTCCCAAATCTCAGACTTCGTGAAAGTCACCACAGTTCACCCTCTATCCAAGATTAAAACTTGGACAACATCCCTTCTCCTTCCTCCTCTGTCATGCTCTCTCTCACCCTCCGTTTCTCCTAAAGCACAAAGCCCTACCAATTCTCACGATTTGCTTTATTTATTTACTTACTTACTTACTTACTTATTTTTAAATAGGCTCCAGGCCCAGTGTGGAGTCCAACGCTGGGCTTGAACTCATGACCCTGAGATCAAGACCTGAGCTGAGATCAAGAGTTGGATGTTGGACGCTTAACTGACTGAGTGACCCAGGTGCCCCTCACAATTCCTTTAAATCCATCTATTGTCTTCATCCAAATGTGGATTAATTATCTTTCCCCCTGTAGTAGTTATCTTGGGCTGCTGTAACAAAATACCACAAACTGGGTGGATTAAACAACAGAAATGTGTTTTCTCACAGTTCTGGGAGCTGGACGTCCAAGACCATGGTGCTGTCAGGGTTTTGGTGAGACCTCTCTTCCTGGCTTGTGGAGAGCTGCCTTTTCTCTGTGTCCTCACATGGCTTCTTCTCTGTGCATGTGTGGAGAGAGACAGATACAGATCTCTGGTATCTCTCTCTCTTCTCATGAGGACACCAGTCCTATTGGATTAGGACCCCACCCTTTTGAGCTCATTTAACTGATTACCTCCTTAAAGTCCCCAGCTTCAAATACAGCTACCCTGGGAGTTAGGGCTTCAACATATGAATTTTGGGGGCACACAATTCAGTCCATAATTCCCTCCAAACCTGCTCCTCCTTCCTTATTTTCCGTCTCTGTAGTGCACTCAACCTAGGAGCCCAGGAGTCACCGTGACTGTTCCCTCAGGTTCAGGTCACATCTGTCCCATTAGGCTCGTGCTTTCTAGTGCCAGTGGCATTACCCTAATCCAGGTCACCTCTGCTGTTCTGTGACTCAGGGAACAGAGGAGAAGCTGAGGCTGAGGAGGGCCACCCACGGACGAGGGGACAGCCTCCACAGGTGTCCTGGTTGTGATTAGTTTCTTGTCCTTGGATGCCCACGGGATGCCTTCAGATCCTTTAACTTGGCCTATTTTGTGTAGGCTCCTCTTTCTTGGAAACCAACAAACACAGACTAAAATGTGCTCCCTGCCAACTCGTTTAGTGGTGCCCACCATCCCCCAACACCCACCTTACCATCTAGCTAACAAAAGTAATTGCTCTTCCTTAAAAACGCTTGTCTCTCATCCTGCATACCTTGGCTCATACACCCTCAGCCTGACATTCTCTTCATCCCCTTGCTTAATGGTTGAACTCCCAGAGAACTTTTTGGAATGATTCCACAGGTTACCTCTGTTTGGAAGCCTTCCCCGTCTTCAGCAGACTCACGGATCTCTTTCTCTATAAAGAGAGAGTATATCATAGTGGTTAAGTGCTTGGGCTCTGGTGCCAGGAAACTTGGATTCAGATTCTGGTTCTGCCACTTCTGTGTTGTGTAATTTTAGGCAAAATTCTTCACCTCTTATGCTTGTGTCTTTGTTGACAGCATGGGGGGGGGGCGGGGGCTGCTGTGAGGATTAAATGAGTTAATATAGGGTTAAAGTTTAGAACAGTGCCTGGCACACTGTAAGTGCTTAGTAAATGCTAGCAGTAATCATGATCCCGTGCAATATGGATCGCACCCACCACTGGATTGTGAGCCTTTCGGTCTCCACTCAAGTCCTCTGAGGCACCTTCTAGAACTGACTGTCTCTGGCCAGTCTTCCCTATGCTTCCTGCCATTCTGGGCAGAGCCCTGTTTTAGCAGTTGCATGTACTATAATTGCTGGTATCTCCTTAACCAGACTCCGTGGGCTTCATGAAAAGACAGGAGATTATTATTATTATTATTATTTTATTATTTGTATTCACTTTGCCCAGTGTACTTACTGGCACAAGGAAGGTACTCAGCAGAGATGTTTGTTGCATGTGTTACAACTGCAGATTTACTTGCCTGTATCATCCATTTGTCAGCAAGGTCCTTATATCCATCTTATTCTTTGTATAAGGAGGGGCAGTGGTGGTATATGAGACTGACCATGGGCTCAGAGCCAGGCAGCCTGCTTTAAATCATGGTTGTGACACTTTCTAGCTGTGCAACCACGAGCCAACCACTTTTCCAGCCTCATTCCGATGAACTTGACCTGTACCCCCAGCCTGGGCTCCAGCTCACTGCACTGTGCCTTATGTCTGGACCATCAGTGACCATTCATGCCCCAGGCTTTTGTCTATGCAGCTCCCCTCTGCCTCAGATGCTTTTCCCTCTTGTGCACTTTACACATTCCTGCTTATCTGGTAGGACCCAGCTCATGTGTCTTAGAGGCTTTCATGAAGCCATCCCTGCTCTTTGTTCTATGCTAATACTTCTTTATTCTTTTATTATAGTAATATCTCCACTGAGAGGCTCTGATGTACCCGTATGTGTACGTATGTTCCTAAAGAACAGTTTTGCAGGGTTGTATCTATTCAAAACAAGCCAGAGGAAACATCACAAAACATTCAAAGGCTGCATCCTAGAATGATATGATAATGAGAGTCAAGTCTTCAAAAAAGTCAGACCAACTTTTCTTTAGGGAGTAGCTACTCAGGGCGCCTGGGTGGTTCAGTTGGTTAAGCAACTGACTGCCTTCGGCTCAGGTCATGATCCCAGTGTCCTGGGATCTAGCCCCGCATCTGGCTCCTTGCTCAGTGGGGGGCCTGCTTCTCCCTCTCCCTCTGCCTGTCACTCCCCCTGCTTGTGCTCTCTATCTCTCTTTCTGTCAAATAAATAAATAAATAAAAATTCTTTAAAAAAAAATAAAGAGTAGCTATTCTGGGAGTCAATGAGAGGAAAGGAGGTGAAGAATTCATTAATATCGGTAAGGTCCTTTGAAGATGAAGACGGCCAGGTAAGAGTATTAAGTATCAGATTTCTGTGTAATTAGGGATCAGGTCTGTTCCAGATCATCTCCATCTTTGGCAGAGCCTCACTTTATTTTTGCAAACAATTGAATTCTTTCATTCATAACCTTTCCCTTCATTTGAATATGGCTCTTAAGGGACACATCAAAGGGCTTGGAGATCATCATTTGAATCAGGTTGTCTTTATATATGATGTGGTAGATATGAAATCTTTATCTTCCTTTCTGTTTTTCAAACGGAAGGAAGCCATTCTCTCTTTGAAAATGCAGCGAGCCTTCCCAGAATGTACTCTGCACCTTAGGTCTCTGAGAGAGAAAACCCAACAAGAATACCCGAAGGTGCATTTGAGAGTTTGTCCTGCCCACCTACAAGAAATAAACGAGCATTTCTTTATTCGGGGACTTTTATTTTGCGGGCATCGGTTCGATTCTTGTGAGTCCCAACTCACTTTTTTGAATAAATTAAACTGTCTCTAATTTGCTTCTTGATGCTTCTGTGGGGGTGAGCATACTTTGTTTCCAGAACTTCTTCTCTGTGGGATGTTGAAGTGTTAGTGCCAATTTTTTTTTTCCCCCAAAAGGAGATGGAAGAGTCAGGTTTAGTACTAAGCATTAACTCAGCAGTGGTTGCTAAACTCTTTGAAATCATTAGATGAAAGGCAAAAATAAATCTGCAGTAAGTATACATATCATCACTGTTTTTGTTGTTATTGTGGGAATCTGCCATTCAAAGAGTATTTTCTTACTGAATAATTTTCTCTCTGAATTTATAATATCTTAAGTTTTATTTAGGAAAAATATGTTTCTTTCATAGGTATTCTTTAAATTTCTTATTGAAGGTAGCTTTTTAGCTTAGTAGAGTCTGAAGCCTATGGGATATAGTCAGTCCGTTCCTTCATCCCCTACCCCATGCCTAACACAAACCCAAGCGCATAGCAGGGACCAACAACCATTGGTTGCACTGAATTGAACCGAAAGGCTTGCCATTTTGACATGTGATCAAATAGCTATAATTAAGCACTGTTTCTTCTTCCATAGAGTCAACGCAGCCTTTTGGCAATTTTAACCATTCTTCTTGAGAATCCAATTTTCCAGGCTTCGTGGTCTGTCCCAGGATCCGACCAGTGTATCTGTGGCCTGAGCAGGGCAGCAGGAAGCCGGATTCCAGAAGGACAGCCGAGTCTGCCCAGGCTCCTGCCCTGTGTTTTCCCTGGCTGCACTTCTTACCCGACCAGGTCCACACCTGTGCTGCAGACGCACCGGACCAGTTCCGCCGAGCTCCTTCGGGCTCTCCTACAACAAACCAACAAAAGCTTGCCACTCCCCGCGGGGTGCGCTGCCAGGCTCTGAGCTGGTTACCAATTCACCGAGAAGACAGCTCTGAAATTGCTGCTGCCTACGGAGGGTGAGGGTGGGTATATATAGAGATCTCCAACTTGATGAATCTGTTTGGGAAGTCGGAATTTGCAGTTTGGGGAGCGAGCCTGTTCAGGGACCGTCTGCGTGAACATTCTGCTGGAGCAGCCTGTGTGCTGAGTTCACGGGGCTGGCACTTGACGGTTCAGCTTGACTTTGCAGGCTCTGTGGTCTCATCCCAAAGTCACAGCCCACACAACTGGCATTTCCCCTGGTGGCTTGGAGGAGCTTAGACAATAATCCCCAAGCTCTGTTTCGGAGGCCCGATCTTGAAGGGGAGAGGGGGGGGTAGTGACGACGCCATCTGTTTCTTTCCACCCAGGAATCTCTGCCCCTATGTTCCTCGGGCTGGTTCGGGCCTCAGCTTCGAGGTTGGTGCCACAAAAGGCTGCTTCCTGAGACAAGAGAACAAGGGAAAGGTTTCCCTCCCTGCTGCAGAAAGCTCTCTGGGAGCTAGGGAAGAAGGGAAAGGACTCTGAGGGTCCCCTGCATCCCTCTCTCTCCCAGGGGAGTTCAAATACTCATCAGGCTTCTTCTGATACTAGTTTTTTTTATTAAAAAAAAAAAAAAACTTTTTAAGAGGATATATCCACACAACATCGATGTCTCTATCTTTTGCTACATCTCCCAGGACCGGGCATTGGATGGTTTCTGCTCATCTCTATGTTAGGATAAGAAATCTCCAGGCATTTGTCAGTGTTTCAAGAAATGTGTTACTACTAATTCTAAGATGTGGGTATTGGAAAATTATTTGCATACAAATTATATGAAAACCATCCTGGAATTTATTTGCAACCCCAACGTGCTTTCTCGAGAGTAGAGTAAGTGTTACAGGTCCAAAGGAAGGCCCATCTCAGGGCTGATGTGGCAATGAGAGGGAACTGCAGTTGTTCTAGACACACGGTCCAGTACTTCTCCCTTTAGAACACCCACCGTAGCAAATTGGAATGGAATACACACTTTGAAGATTGAAGATTTCCTCCAGTCCATGTCAAAAAAGCAGTTGTCTCTGAATGTGATCCCATCAGAAGCAAACCAACAATGAAAATGATTTATTTTCAGAAAAATATTGTTTATGAAATCAAAGTCAAGATAATCAAAGCCTTACTTTCTTAAACATCTGTAAGATTTTAAGTTAGGACTTTTTAGATTATTTTCTTCTCTGGCCGCTTGAAAATTCATTCCCTGTTTCCTCTCTATTTAAAATAAGACATGATTAACAGATTCCATAAGGTCATGTTAAATGAAACCCCAAATACAGCAAAAGTAATGTAAGTGGAATTATCAAGGGGGAATGAGTGAGTGGAGTTAAACATAAATGGACCAGCTCATGCATTTTTAATGATTCCTTTTCTTCAATGTGAAACAAAAACAAGGAGGTAGGGAAGGTGTAAAGGCAGTCATTTATATAATCATTGCATCTAAAACCGTTACACCATAGAATAATAGAAGTAAAAATAAAATAGAGTAATTAGCATGATCCATTGAGAGCTTAATCAAGGCCAACACTGTTTGCTGCCTGTTAATTTGTAACTAATTTTCCGCCACTGGTACACTTGGAGACTGAACTCTATAGATTATAATGTAAGTGGAACCCTGGAAACTCAGCACGCAGCCCTGATACCTTCTTGTGCTAAACTGACCTTCATGTTGATACTGTTGAAAAACCTAAAGTTGCATTCCAAATGTATCTTCTTTGGGAAAATAAAATGTTTGTCCTCCTTCTTCTCCTTCTCCCGCCCCCCCCCCCATTTTTCCTTTTCACATAAAAAATTTGGTTTGGGTTGGGGGAAGGGAGAGGATTTACTATTTAACATTTTAAAAAGGCAGTTAGCCTGTTAATCCCATCTGCATTGCACCAGAGGCATTTTAGTAAGGACTGAGTTGAGGCATCTTTAATGCTATGTGCTTGACTTTGGATGGTGAGTTAAAGTTTACAAAGCACGTTTGTCTGTATCATCTCATCTAAACTTCATGGCAAATAAGTGCTATGGTTATTCCCCACTTGAAAGATATGAAAATTGAGATGGCGAGCATTTCAACAATTTGCTCCCAAATTATTTCACCCGGGTATTAAGATGCAGGGTCAAGAACTGAACCCAGTACTTAGATCCCCAAATCCTGTATTCCTTCACTACACTTAGCTACCACCTAAAAGTTGTAGAACCCCAAGGGGGCTCTGAGAAATAAGCTTAGCACTTTGAGCACAGCTTCACTCTGGAACTGATAAAAACCCACTCAGATCTCTCCTTTCCTGACAACTCACAGCTCAAATGTCATGGAAAAGAAACACTTCCTACCTCTCTCGCCTTTCTCCCGCCCCCGACAAGACTCTTCTATTCAGGCTGTCAGATTTTTCTTGCAAGGCATTTGGGACTCAAATCAGGGAAGGGGGGAGGCACCTTGCCTTGATTCTCATGGCAATGACAACCAAACTGTTACATTAATTGTTGAGGGGGAAGTAGGGGCACAGATTATTCACAAAGAACAGATAATTCCCGTCTCACCTCTAGTTATGAAATACCTTCTCTAACTTGATCTTAACCTTCTCCTGGCTCAGACCTGAAATCACCGATTGGAACTTAGTTTTAGGCAGAGAGACACATCGCTCATAAAGTTATACACTCCCAGATAATTAAGAGTAATATATTGTCAGAGGAAAAGAATTAATGAGATATCAGCAGTGAATTAACTAAGAGATCATGTAGATTTGGCACCAAGGCCAACCAAAGTCAAGTGCAAGCCAAAGTTATGGGGTCACCAGGGCCTAGTGAGTAAGGACAGACAATCCCTGTGTAGCAAGAGCTTAACTTTTTGGCAACCAAAGACCCGTGACTACAATGTTGAGGAAAGACTTACATTGGTAAAACCGTTGTCCAACAATGCCAATCAGGCTATACTCAGGCTGTCCCACATGCTAGGTAGTAAAGCAACTAAGTTCCAAATGAAGCAAGCTAAATACACTTTGGAACAACGTGGTAGGGCTCCATGGAGGCAGGGGGCCTTTGTGTTACCCTTTGGGAAGTGTTTGTTTAGGGTGTGATAGATCTCAAACTGGGGAGTGAGGCTGAAAAAGCTGTGTTCGGAGTATATTAATTTTGCAAGAATGTGTAGAGGAATTTGGAGGAAAAAGATGCTTAGAAGAACCAGAGAAGAGGAAGGGTAAAATCTGACAAACCTTCCAAAGAACAGTTTCTAGTCTAGGGCCATACTGCCCTGAACGTGCCGGATCTCGTCTGATCTCGGAAGCTAAGCAGGGTCGGGCCTGGTTAGTACTTGGATGGGAAGAACAGTTTCTAGAATGGACAATTAATTGGAAGGAATCAGGGAACTGGACTCTAGCTTGTGTGCTTCTCCTAATTTATTATGAGACCTCTGACTTTAGGCCAATCATCAAACCTTTCTGGACTTTAGTTCCTTCTTCTGAAAATGACTGAGTTGCCTTTTTTCTCTAACATGAAAGAATTCTGTGATTCCAGTGATTCATACCTCGGGGAGAGGGGAAAATGGTGCTTCGGTTGACTGAAATGAGGAAATTCAGAAAAAGGCTTCTCCTCAGGGGACTGTGTAACTCCGTTCGGTCTAAGGCTGCCCCAGTGTGGTCTGAGTATAGCTCCATTACTCTGTGAGGTATCTCAACCACTTTCGGAGTATAACTCCATCACTTTGTGAAGATACCTAGTCACGTTCCAGGTGTAACTCCATCACTCTCTGAGTAGGCTCCAGGCATGTCCATGGTTCTAAGGATATTTTTACCAGATGAAATTTCGAAATTCTTTACTTCCATTGCTACTAATCATACTGGTAAATATCCATCACATATAAAATGCCTCAGCTTTCTTTTACAGAATATAAGGGCTCGAGAGTAAATTTCTAAGTAATCACTGAACACGAAAAAAAAATCTACAACTCTTTCACTAGTTAGAGGGCAGGGGATGAGTCTCATTCATCTCTGCGTTAACAGGAACCTGCGTTGTCCCTTGCATATATCCGGCCAGTGAATATAATACATGTTGAACAAATGAATGAATGAATTAGTAATTACATGAATGACAGAGTTCCAGTTCTTCAAACTTTGGGAAAACAGCCATAGCCTTAACAAAAAAAAAGGAGCAATAAGCAAGAATAATCCATATCATAGTTTTTTAAAACACCCACATCTGCACGATTACTTCAAGGATAAACTGTTAATGCTATATACAGGTATTCTGGAATCACGTATGGTGATTGTGCACATTAACTGGCAGTCCTGGTGAGACCCGTTTCAAATAGACATTCCTTAAAAATAATCACAGGGTAGCAAATCTAAGCTCTGCTAAAATGTACCTCCATATATAATGTTCCATAATGCCTCTTTAAACAAGGGCATGAAGTGTTTGGTATAGTAGCCAAGAAGAACAAAGTAACTCACTGAGTGAGTCTCTCAATGCGAAACAGTAGATGGTACTTAATTCTGTATCCATTTAAAAATGCTGAAACCTCCTGCTAGTGGTAGGGTTTTTATTCTTAGATAGCACCATTAACGAATGGCAAATGAGATTTCTCTTGGTGTGAAAAAATTACCTCAGGTAATTCAAGGAAAGGGAAGTCACAGGCATGGTACAAACAAGTACATGAGTCAAATTATAGCAGGTTCTTTTTATTGGTTTTGGATGGCATTTTATTGGGGCAAAAGTTATGAGAAGGGCTAACGGATGTCAACTCAGGATAACTGTGACAGTACAGTGCTCCTATTAAAACTGGTCAGTATGTGGGGGTCACGACACCAGGTAAGGTGCTTGGTTGCTTCCAGAAGCAGGAACTGCAAAGTGGGACATGGGAGGATAGCGACGAGCCACTTGGGGGTAGGGCTGCCGAACACTCCAGTTTTCTTCTCTTTAAAATGTCTTTCAATCAGCCAACCAGCAGTTATTTATTCAGGAATTGCCAAGCTTGGTGGTGAACCCTGAGACAGTAGATAAGGTGTCTGGGTGAGGAGCTTCCATTTTTGTTGACTAGAGTAAATTCAATTTCAAGACGGTTGTCGTGTTCCTCAGATCAGGTCAAACTTGTGTAGGAGTCGAAACAATACTGGAGAAATTCAAGTCAACAAAGGCTCTCCTCAGAACAGCTTAGGTTTGGAGTAAATGAGTTTATTTTGTCTTAACTACATTACTAAATTAAAGGCTGATTTTCTCAGATACAAACCATGCAAATGTACTGTTAGCTGATTCGTAGATACCAGTAGTTCTAGGCCTATCAGACTCAATCCTCGTTTTCGTAACAAGTAGGAAATTCCTCCTTGCTGTCCTGCAATGCAATTTATAGATAATATAGCCTCTCTGCACACAGACTCTCAAGAATCATTACATTGTGAGTACTAAACTAGTCATAGTCAGAGAGACAGAATGGAGAACGGTGGTTGCCAAAAGCTGGGGAAAGAGGGATTGGGAGTTATTGTTTAGTGTGGACAGTTTCAGTTGTGCAAGATGAAAAGATTTCTATGGATAGAGGATGGTGATGTTGCACAACAATGGGAGTGTACTTAATACTGAACTGTACAGGGGTGCCTGGGTGGCTCAGTCGTTAAGCATCTGCCTTCGGCTCAGGTCATGATCCCAGGGTCCTGGGATAGAGCCCTGCATCGGGCTCCCTGCCCGGTGGGGAGCCTGCTTCTCCCTCTCCCTCTGCTGCTCCCCCTCTGTCAAATAAATAAAGTCCTTAAAAAAAAAACACTGAACTGTACACTTAAAAATAGCTAAGATGGTAAATATTACGTGTATCTTACCACAATTTAAAAAATCGTGCTCTCTCTCTGTCAAATAAATA
>NC_138381.1:41001869-41026516 GCF_054177405.1 Leptonychotes weddellii | reverse complement strand
CGAGTCCCGCATCGGGCTCCCTGCTCAGCAGGGAGTCTGCTTCTCCCTCTCCCGCTCCCCCCTCTTGTGCTCTTTCTCTCTCTCACTCTCTCTCTCAAATAAATAAATAAAATCTTTAAAAAAAAAATCGTATTGGCTTACTTGTAATAAGAGAAATAAGGGGAAAGTCATTTATTTTCAAATAATATAAACAAAGCGATCATAATTAATAAGTAATAAAATGGCTCTTAACAGTGTTGCCCAATTAGCTGAAAACCAAATAACCAAGAATCTTGAATATGTTTTCCTCTCTACTTCTACAAAAGCTGGGCGCCACTAGGCTAGAAGACATAAAGAATTGGTCAGAAGCCACCTATCTATGGAATCACCGTGAATGTGAGCAATACATATGTGGTCTGACATATGTGTTTCCAGAGCAGTGCTGCTGAGGAAGGCATCTACCAAATGGCGAATGACTCTTGGAAAGTTCTGCACAAAACAAGACACAGTTTTCTCTTAATGTCTAGTGCATGGTGGGAAAATTCAGCGTATTTAAAATTGTGCAAAAGATACAGTGCATTTATATATAAAGCAAGTTGGATTCTTAGATAAACAGGAGCAAGTTTTTCACCTACCTATTGGGTTGTATTGGAACGACATGAAGAACCCAGGACAGGTCTTTGCTGTTTGAAACTGTTCCCAGCACTGTGGGACACCTCCCATCCCTGGGCCCTGCCCACCAAATACCAGTAGTACCCGATACAGTCCTTGTGACCACCAGGAGTCCCCTTCTTGAGATCCAGTGACGAAGGATGCCCACCCTTGGTGCCCCAGATCCAGCCACTCTCTCTCGGTGGTGGTGTCAGGTCTGTCATTTCACTAGGATCCCCTTCTTTTTGGAGCTCATAGTTCAATGGTCTTTTAGGGATCATAATTAATAAGTAATAAAATGGCTCTTAACAGTGTTGCCCAATTAGCTGAAAACCAAATAACCAAGAATCTTGAACACGTTTTCCTCTCTACTTTTACAAAAGCTGACAAAAAAATTAGCTGATATCAAATATTGGTTCTAAAAATTAATGCCCGCTGGGTATTACCATGGGCTCCTCACCGCTGCCCTTGAGGCGAGTGCGGTGTCCTGAGTTGCTTTCAATTGCTTAAGGAAGATTAACTTCCATTCAAAATGGGTCCGAGTTAATATGTACTTTTACTGTGCTCTTTTTGCTAAAAAATTCATAATTCTCAAAAAAGCACAAGCTTTGAGGGCAGGCCTTTTTGGTTTTTCCATTTCTCATGCACCTCTCATGAAGTCTTGAGCACAGAAGGCACTCAAGTATCTGCCGAAATGAGCTGAATTTGTCCGTGTAAGATATTTCTAGTAACTACCAATACCAAATTAATCAAAACCTCCTAGCCTCAATCCCACCAGAGAGACGAATTTTAATGTCCTAATATTTCACCTTAAACGCTGTCATCATCTCACAACTCATGGAGACAAATGTGAGTCAGTTATAGTGAAGATCAAAACTCTTCACGTAGGTTATTCTTCCAGTGATTTCATTGTAGATAAAATGAAGTAATCTGAAATCCGCAGGGTAATTATGTCAGATAGCCTCACGTCATCACTTATTCATTCTCAGGATAAAACTGTTTCTCCTGGGCCCTGCAAGAAACAAGTTTGGCTAAGGCAAGCAACCCCCAATTATAATGATAACTTTGCTGTGGAAAAAGAAATATATATATATAAACGTGTAATTAAATTCTGCAGGTGCAACAATCCTGCCCCGTGAACCACGAAGGAAACCTGCGAAATTATCCTAAGCAATTTTCTCTAGTGTACTTTGGAAATTAGCCCACCTGGAGACATAAACCCACAATTTCCTCTGCCATTGTCTTATCACCTTTATCTTGTCTTAAACGCTGAGGCTCCGGTTGTAAAAAGAAGCAGGACCGTGCACCGAAATCTCAGCAACAGGGGTCAAATTGTTTCCGAAGTTCGAATGCCGGGCCCATTGACTTTCACGGTGGCTTTAAAGACCATAAGACCCAACTGAAAGTACTGCAGGGCACAACTAACCCGCCCGGGAAGCATCGTCCAGTCGTGGCAACTGGGAGACTCGTGCAGACTTGAAACGCGGAGCGCGGTGCCAAAGCCTGCCTTCCTCGGAAACCACACGCGGCGGCTCGCGAAGCACAGGGCGGGCGAGCTCCGGCCGGAAACAAAGTATTCACTGCGAAGTCCCTGACCCCTGAACAGAACCCTTTGTAACTTTCCTCTCCGTCGCTTGGGCGGGGGAGGAGGGGCGAGCCAATCAGAACAAAGGGGCAAAGCCCGAACTGGTGTGTCTGTTTTGTTTCGGCATGTCCCTGTCCGTGTGACTTGGGGGTAATGGCTTTCTTGGCCTCAGGCTCAACCCTCTGTAAAGACGAGAGTCCTTATTTGCAAAAGGGCTTTAGGATCTTCAAAGGGAAGACGCTCAACCATTATTCACATATTTGGACCTCTTTTAGTCTATGCCCGGCACACCTTCCTGTGCCTCCCAAATTTCTCAGGGAGTCTGGATCTCGGGCGTGCAAGAGCGTTGTCTTCCTTTGCTCCCCCTACCCTCCCCAAAGCCTCATTAAGCACACCTATCTTTTTATTATTGGAGCTCCTGAAACAGAGCCAAGGATTGAGGCTCTGGTGTCAGCTACAGCAACATTCCGGTGTCGCTTTGTTATTAGTGGGGCTTGCTTGCTTTTACTTCCTACAGATACTTAACACCTACGGATACCTGCCGAAGCGTACACTCCATAGGTGCCTTGATAACTCATCTAGCTGTCCTTCACTCGGACACCACTGCTTCCCGGAAGCCTAAGCAACAGTGCCCCCACAAACCTCATTTGGGGTAGGAGTCTTTTTTTTTTTTTTTTTTTTAATACCGTTCTCCAGCACTCCGAGCCTACATCTATCAGAGCACTTATTGCCCTGTATTGGAACTATGTGGTTATTAACCATTGAGCCATTTGTCTGCGAATTCCTTGAAGGCAGAGATTATTGTTTATTGCCCTTTCACCTGTGATTAATACAATGTGTAGCCCATAGTAGGAATTCAGTAATATGTTTTGTTAAATGGATGAATGGAGGGGTGCCTGGGTGGCTCAGTTGGCTAAGCCACTGCCTTCGGCTCAGGTCATGATCCCAGAGTCCTGGGATGGAGCCTCGCATTGGGCTCTCTGCTCAGTGAGAAGCCTGCTTCTCCCTCTCCCACTCCCCCTGCTTGTGTTCCCTCTCTCGCTGTCTCTCTCTCTCTGTCAATTAAATAAATAAATAAAATCTTTAAGAAAAAAATAATGGATACATATGGGTGAACAATTTTAAAATTTTAATGTATTTTCCCCATCCTCTTGATTTCTTTAATTTATTGGTTTTCATAAATTGTTTTTAAGCTTTTGAGAGTTGGAGAGGCTGCTCGTAGCCATTTCAAATAATTCAGAAGTACGGAAAGAAGAAAAACATGAGTCTTCTTTCATTCTTGCTCATCAATCTCACTCCACTCCTCCAGAAGGAACCGCTGTTAAAGCCTTTTCTTTGCATATAAACATATACTTAATACATCAACAAAAATATTTTGAAAAACATGACAGGTTTATATTTTGGGTATTGTTCTGGTCTTGGTATTTTCCCCACCTAAGGTATAAAGTATTTCATTCTTGTTTGTAAGTCCAGAATGTTTATTTGTTCCGGCATTCCTCTCCTTATTTACTCATTATAAAAATGTTCAATACACTTGTTTAAAAAATCAAACAATGCAGAAGGTATGAAGTGAAAAGTAAAATTGTCTTTGTTCATTGCTCCTCTTGGGCAGTCCATATATCAGAGATAAACAGTTGTAATCAGGCCTAGTTTTACTACTTTGGGTGGTTATCCCAACAATTCCAGATTACTTCTTGATTTCTTAACATTAGATTGTATCTGTGAACTTGATAAGAAAGGTGAAGACTTTAGTGCTTTCATTTCACCTCTCCCTCAGCTCCTGATTTTCTTTCAGTCTTTATGTTTAGTTGTTTTAGTGGTTACACTGATAACCTTATATAAAGTCCTTACAATTCTGTCTTGCCCCCTGAAAACCTTGGCCTGCTGTGCACTTTGCAGATGCTCTAGCATCTTCCCTCCCCCTGCACTCCAGCCTTGTCTCGGTTACACCATCATTGTCGAAGTTTATGATATTGACATCTGGGCCTTAGCAGTTTCCACTTCTGTGTGAGGCTTCTGCGTTTGGTGTCCAGAAATTAGATGAGATTTCTTGTTGGTTAATAACACCTATTTTGTTATTATAGTTGTTATAAACCAATTCTTTTTAGGATATCTTTATCTCAGTGGGGTTTGGGGAGGTAGTAGAGATACATACTTAGCCTGCATCTTGAACTGGGGCTCTCCTGCTTCTTTTGAAGGTGATTATTTCTTTCAAACAAATGTATTAGCATTTCTTAATTCTGAGAGCCCAGAAGTACAATTGTGACTGTGATTTGGACTGTATTTGAAAGAATTTAAGGATTTGGGAACATGTCAATCAAGATTGTTGTTTCCATGCCTTCACCGTAATTCACTAACAGTTTTTCCTACTCACCACCTCTGCTTGCTTCCTAATAAGCAACAATAGCAAAGTTCTTCTACAAATAGTGATTGATATATTTTTGCTCTCCCATAAGTATCAAGAAACTGAAATTGCTTGTATCATAAACTTTTGTCTCCATTTGTTCTTGTGTCCTACCTTCCCAAGTAAATAGTAAACTCTTTGAAAAATCACCAAGAGTTTCTGAGGCTACATTTTTTCCTTCTTCTTTTAAAAAGTCGTGCCTCACAAAGTGCATGTCATGTAGTTGGCGTTTGATTAGGTTTGCTGAATTTAAGTGAACTGACCTCGGCAGTTGGTTCTCCGTTGCAAACTACTGGGCTCCATGCCATGGGAATAGCATGACTTTACCCAGTTCGTCCCTAGGTCATTGTATGAAGGAGCCCTTGAAATGCCTGAGAAACTCCCTTTTAATCATAATTATACATGACTTCTTTTCTCCTTCTTAGGATGCCAATATTAAATGCAACAGGGAAACCGATTTCAATTACATTGGATGCCTTACCCTTCCAGTTCATCAAATTACACACACATACCACTTCCGTGGAGGTTACCCAGTGTAATTCTTAGTACTGGGGAGCACGAACAGGGTGCCAATTACTTAAGAAGTGCTCATTAGGGATTAGAAAGCAAATATAATTACCACATGCCCATTGCATAGGAAACAAGAATGCTTTTCAACAAAGCCAGGCTTATTTTATATGTCCCATATAGCTCCCGCAGGATCTGTTCTTACCTGTTTCTTTTACTCTACCAGATACTGATTTCATACGGAAGACAAAGACATAAGAAGTAGTAAACATACTAGATGACAAACTCCTTATTTGTCTTACTCCACTGTATCTCCAGGACCTAGCTGTGCACCGCAGGTGCTCTAAACATACTTAATGGATCTTTTCAGTTCCTCTAGTAGAAAGGAAGTTTATTTTTTTTACAATGTGGCCATCACATTGCCATCACAAAACAGGCCTGAAGGTGCTAGGGTGGTATTTAAATTTAGAAAAAGTTTTAGAGCTGGAAATTACTTGAGTGATTAATAATCTACCCCACCCCCACCAATTGCACAATGGGTATAAATAATGCTCAGTGCGACAGACAGTATGACGGTCAGACCAAAAAGCCTTTTTTCCTAGATTCCTACAGTCTCTACTTGACTGGAATCACTCTTTAAGATAAGACCTCGTCAAACATTCCTCTTGTATGTGCCCTGAACCCGTATTTACCCCCCAGTAGTGTCCAAAACTGCTGTCTTACACACTTGGCAATCACAACATATCGGGGGACTGGTATTGTTTTATTTTGTGTGTGACCTTAAGAACTAATTAAATTAGACAACTACTTTGCGGATGACTATAGAGAAAACAAAACTGTAACAGTTTCAGTAACCACCATCTGGAGTGTTCAACCTGATATAGATAAAGTTGACTTAGGGTTTTCTGCACTGCTTCCTTAAAATTAAGGAGGCTTAATTTTCTTCTTAAATTTTAGATGTGTTCTACTTAAAATATAAATATTATATAGAAATATCTTTGGGAAAAAAGTCCGTTTTCCATAAATTACATGCAAAAGCCAGACGTTATTTCCCACCATGAAAATTTCATATTCTCATTCCTCATTAGCATGTAGAAACATTCAGTAACGATGAACTAGTTCAGAAATAGGCAAACCAGAGCCCAAGAACAATAGGTAGGCACCTACATGCTTTGTTTTTGATTTTGGGTCAAAGTAAAAAGCTTTTGCTTTGGGCACCCAAGCAGAGAAATTGCTTCTTCTAGCTTAAGAGGCAAAAGCAAAGCACTTAGGTGCCTACCTATCGTTCTCCGGCTCTGGTTTGGCCATTTCTGAACTAGCTCATCATTGGTGCTTAGGTGTACTGAACATGCACCATATGCCAAGCCCGGTTCTAGGCTCTGGGAATACACAATGAGTAGGGCAGACCACGTTCCTGCCCTCATTCTGGTGGAGGAGACAGACGAGAAACATGTGAATATACGAGGGAATGTCAGGTGTCCTGAGTGCAATGAGGAGAAAGAAAACAGGATTGGTGGAGAGATTGATGAGTGAAAGGCATCTGGGACGCCCAGTGGTGCCGGGGCTCAGGGAACGTGTTGCGTGATTCCGGCGTGAACCTGGCACCTTAGTCATTTGACTAGAGCTCTACCGTGGTAAGGACAGGACACACTGTCATGCCCAATGCCGGACAAGCAGAGACTGGGGCCAGGCCTTTCTTAACTACAATTGAGGATGTGATTTATTATTATTGTTATTACTGTGACTATTATTACTGCTGTTGGCCTTGGCGATGGAGTTCTCCATCGTTTCATAATCTGATTCTAAAAGAGGCCGTTGAAATTCATAGCTCAGAGGACCTTTGGGAGGCAATGCAACAGAATGGTTTAGAGCAGAGGTCAGTAAACTGTGGCCCACATGCCAATTCCAGCCCACTTTCTGTTTTTATGTCTTTTTTATAAGGCCGTGTGTTTTTTGGTTTTTTGGTTTGTTTTTTACATTTTTAAGTGGCTGGTTAAAAAATAAATACAATATTTTGTGTGATGTGTGCAAATTATGTGAAATTCAAATTTTAGTGTCCATAAATAAAGTTTTGCTGGAACACAGCTGTGCTCATTTTTATAGGTATTATTGATGGCTGCTTTTGTGTTGCAACAGTATGTTTCATGAAGCCTAAAATACTTACGATTTGGCCCTAAAGAATCGGCTGACCCTTGATTATGAGTATGGGCTCAGCAAGGAACTGGCTACAACATTTATTTTTTATTGTTATTATTTTTTTAATAAAGATTTTTTTAAAAAGAGATTATTTATTTATCTATTTGATAGATATTTTATTTATTTATCTATCTATTTGAGAGGGAGAGAGGAGGGGCAGAGGGAGAGGGAGAGGGAGAAAGCAAATCCCCAAGCAAACTCCCCACACAGCACCAAGCCCGCAGCGGGGCTCCATCCCAGGACCGTGAGATCATGACCTGAGCCAAAACCAAGAGTGGGCCGCTTAACCAACTGAGCCACCCAGGCGCCCTACAACATTTATGACATGTGCTGAAAAAAGAATACTATAACCATGAAAAAGAATTAGATAAATCTCTATAATTGCGACAGGAAGATGTTTGTCATGTGTTGAGCAAAACAAACAGAAGCAATCTGAGTGCAACAGATTTAGCTTCTCCAAATATTCCACAATATTTGGAGCTCCAATAGCACAGCTCTTGGTCTGTATTGTTCACTGTTAGACCTAAAACTTGAGACCCATGGTACAGTCTCAATAAATATTTGTTGAATAAATAAGTGAATGACTTTCACACAACATCTAGGGAACGATAAATGAAAAGATTTATAAATCTGGCTACATAAAAACTTAAAAAATTTAAAAAAAAGTATTTTTTTGGCATGCTGAAAACCACCGTGAGCAAAGTCAACAGACTAATGATAAACCTCAAAAAAACACCAAGCGCCTATTTCTTAATTAACTCATTCAAATCAAGACCAACAACAGCAATGAAATATAAAAGAGGGCAAAGGATATCAACAGGAACTTCCCAGAAAAGGAACTGCAAATGGTTCTTCCCTATGGTGACTTATAAGAGAAAAGAAAATTAAATTTAAAGGAGATACTCTTTTTTTTCAACTCCCAGTTGATGAAGACACATTGTACTAGTGGAATTGCAAATTGGCCAAACTTTCTAGGGAGTACCATTTGACAACATCTAACCAGAATTTAAAGTACATCTAGCCTTTGACCTAGGGATTCTAATTCTAAAAAGTCATCCTGTAGAAATATTCACATTTGAAACTACACAATTGCACAGCTGTTTATTGTCATTGCTTACAATCCCCAAATACTGAAGATAACCTAAATGTCCATAAATAGGAGAAATGAATTAATGTGCAGTCTAAAAAAATACCATGCAGACCTAGAAAAGAATGAGGGAGCTTTTCTTTCTTTCTTTTTTTTTTTTTTAAAGATTTTTTATTTTTTTTATTTATTCATGAGAGACAGAGAGAAAGATAGGGGCAGAGGGAGAAGCAGGCTCCCCGTGGAGCAGGGAGCCCGATGCGGGACTCGATCCCAGGGCCCTGGGATCATGACCCGAGCCGAAGGCAGACGCTTAACCGACTGAGCCACCCAGGCGTCCCGAGGGAGCTTTTCATATACAGATATGAAAGGATCTCCAAATTACATTAAGTGAAAAAGGGATAAACAGTGTGTATAGAATATCATTTCTTTAAAAAAAATAGAAAAAAGTATTTATATGGAGTCCTTTGCCTAGAACATCTTTAGAAAAATACAGAAGAGATTGTTAATAGTGGTTGCCTTTGGAAAGGGGGCCTGTTTGGCTAGGGAACAGGGAGGAAGGAAGCCTCACTTTATTTCATATCTTTTAGTCATTTTAATATCATATATATTTTTTAAGTTTATTTTATTTTTTCTAGTAATCTCTACACCCAACGTGGGGCTTGAACTCACAACCCCGAGATCAAGAGTCTCATTCTCTTCCGGCTGAGCCAGCCAGGTGCCCCGATTATCATATTTAATAAATATAATTAATACTGAAATACTAATTGTATGAAATTCATCTTGAGAAAAATATATACATAGGAAAATCTGAAAGAATATATACAATTAATGTTATAGGGAACTTTTGCTTTTATTTATTTTTTTAATTTCTTTTTTGGGGGGAGCTTTTGCTTTTAAAATATATATTTCTAGGGGTGCCTGGGTGGCTCAGTCATTAAGCGTCTGCCTTCGGCTCAGGTCATGGTCCCAGGGTCCTGGGATCGAGCCCCGCATCGGGCTCCCTGGTCGGCAGGAAGCCTGCTTCTCCCTCTCCCACTCCCCCTGCTTGTGTTCCCTCTCTCGCTGTCTCCCTGTCAAATAAATAAATAAATAAAATCGTTAAATATATATATATATTTCTATAATGTTTAATAGTGGATAGGTAGTAATTAAAACATAATGAAGATACAAGAGAGCAAAAGTGAGCATAGACTTCTATTTATTTATTCAGAGCACAGTTCTTACTATGACAGCCATTACAACCACTAAATCATCTAAAATATGTAATTTGGCTCCAAGTGTGACTTTACTCTATGCAAATGGATACTGTCTGATGTACTCTGCCTTACAGGAATTCAAAAGCACTTGATCATTGATAAATTGAATTAGGTTGGATAAAAGATTCTTTCATCTTTTTTTTTTTTTAAGATTTTATTTATTTATTTGAGATAGAGAGAGAGCAAGTGAGCATGGAGGGGCAGAGGGAGAGGGAGAAGCAGACTCCCCGCTGAGCAGGGAGCCTGACAACAGGGCTAGATCCCAGGACCCCAGGATCATGACCAGAGCTGAAAGCAGATGCTTAACCGACTGAGCCACCCAGGCGCCCTAAGATTCTTTCATCTTGATCCAGTTATCATATACATCTTTAGTACAACAAAGATACAACAAGGCCACTATCATTTTGATTACATGATTTTTTCTTAACAGTTGTTTTAGGAAATTAAAAAATATCCTTTCTGTTTAAGAAAGCTGTTTCAAAGGGCGCCTGGGTTGCTCAGTCATTAAGCGTCTGCCTTTGGCTCAGGTCATGAACTCAGGGTCCTGGGATCGAGCCCCACATCAGGCTCCCTGCTCAGCAGGAAGCCTGCTTCTCCCTCTCCCACTCCCCCTGCTTGTGTTCCCTCTCTTGCTGTCTCTCTCTCTGTCAAATAAATTTAAAAAAACTTAAAAAAACCATTTTAATAAAAAAAGAAAGCTGTTTCAACAAGAAATAACAAATATTAGCGAGGATGTGGAGAAAAGCACTATTTTGCAATAGTTCATGCACTATTGGTGGAATGTAGGTGCAGTCACTCTGGAAAACAGTATGGAGGTTCCTCAAAAAATTTAAAAGAGAAATCTCATATGATCCACTACTAGGTATTTACCCCAAAGCAACAAAAATACATAGGCACCCCTATATTCATTGTAGCTTTATTTACAAAAGCCAAGTTATAGGGGTGCCTGGTGGCTCAGTCATTAAGCGTCTGCCTTCGGCTCAGGTCATGATCCCGGGGTCTTGGGATCGAGCCCCGCATCGGGCTCCCTGCTGGGCGGAGAGCCTGCTTCTCCCTCTACCACTCCCCCTGCTTGTGTTCCCTCTCTCGCTGTGTCTCTCTCTGTCAAATTAATAAATAAAATCTTAAAAAAAACACCAAGTTATGGAAACAACCTAAGTGTCTATCGATAGATGAATGAATAAAGAAGATGTCACACACACACACACACACACACACACACACACACACTGGAATATTACTTAGCTGTACAAAAGAATGAACTCTTGCCACTTATGACAACAAGATGGACCTAGAGTGTATTATGCTAAGTGAAACAAGTCAGAGAAAGACAAATACCATATGATTTCACTTACATGTAAAATCTAAAAAACAAAACAAACCAAACTAAAAAAACCAACACAGACTCATAAAGAACTAATGATTGCCAGAGGGGAGGGGGATCGGGGGATGGATGAAATAGGTGAAGGGGATTAAGAGGTGCAAACGTGCAGTTATAAAATAAATAAGTCATGGGGATGAAAAGTACAGCACTGGAGATATAGTCAATAATATTGTAATAGCTTTGTACGGTGACAGATGGTAACTACCCATCTTGTGGTGAGCATAGCATAATATATAAAATTGTCAGATCAGTATGCTCTACACCTGAAACTAATATAGCATTGTATGTCCCCTATACTTCAATTTACAAGAAGTTGTTTAAGGAAAGACTTCTCAGTCTATCAAAATGCAAGATCAGCTCCTCAGGACTCTGGGGGAAGGGTAAGATAGCTCAGTAATGGTATCTACTTTTTTGCCAAATAGGACAGTGTCCAGTTTTTCCTCCAAATGAATGCCGGGCTTACCCCAATTTTGAGTTTGGCTTGTTGTTTTAAATCCTCAAGTTAACATCATTCCAAAGGTCAAGGGACAAGTCCTACACAGGGGCCTCTCTGTATTTGCCAGATGCCCCTTGGGTTTGGTGCCAACCCAGAAAGTTTCATCTAACTTGACGTCATTCCTGGCCTGGAAGACCAAGATTCTCAGCAGTACTGGGATTGGAGCGAGCTTCGGATGCACCATGAGTGGCTTGGACAATCCCTCGGACAGAAATTTCTTAGAGTGGATGTATGTATGTCGCCCAGTAGAGTAACATTAGCTTTGAGATGTGGCTAGCACAATTTGAGATGTGCTCTCTGTGTAAAACACACACTGAATTTTGAGGATTTAAGCCACACAAAAAAAGTGAAACATCTCATTAATGTTTTATATTGAGTGCATGTTGAAAAGTAATATTTTGGGTGTATTGGGTTAAACAAAATGTATTAATAACATTAGTTTCATCTGTTTCTTTGCTCTTTTAAATTTTTTTTCATGTGTCCGCTAGAAAATAAACAACTGCGTCTGTGGCTTGTGTTCTATTTCTATTGCATCGCACCTCGTTAGAGGGTTAGCACTCGCTGACTCACGCATTTGGCCAGTCATTCAACAATTATTCATAAGGAGATGACCATATGCTAGGCGTGGTGCTGGGCCCAGGAGATACCATGAGAAATAGGGCACAGCTTCTGGCTTCAAGGGGCTTTAGTGTTAGAACAGAGAAGATAAGAAAGCAGGTGAGAAGTGCGAGGCCGTTATTCACAGGGTGTTTGGGAGTGCAGTGGGTGGGGCGTGCTGGGGAAGCCTGGGGAAGGAAGGCTCCCAGGGTAGACAAAGTCTGAATCGAATGCTGAAGAATTGGCAGGAGTTGACCAGATGGGGCAAAGGAAGAGTATGGTGAAGGTGTTGCAGGCATGGGCAGCCGCAGCTACGAGCTAGCGTGGAGGCAGAAAGAGGGTGGCTTCCTTCAAGGAGCAGCAGTGGCCCCGCTGGGGTGTGGGGATGGAGGAAAGGGACTGGGGAAGATGCAGGCAGCTTCCGATGGCCAGGACCTCTCCTTCCAGGTGTCTCTTGCTTCTGATTTTGGGGGACCCCTCCTTACCCTGGTCCGATTCTGCCCCCCCATACCAGGCTGCAGGATGGCTTTAGGGCAGCCGAGTAGCAAGGTGAACTTAGCAGGAGCCTGTGAAGGTGGGAGCCCATCAGCTGGAAGATTCACTCCGTGTTCATGTTGGTTACTGGCCTGCTTGTGGAACCGGGACTTTTTAGCAAATACATTTTCAGTGAGGGTAAGACCGCTATTCATACTGACAACTTTTTAAAGGGCAAGTTTACTGACCAAATGGAATTCTTTACCTGCACAAAGAATGAAATGTTTGGCCAGGGCTCTGCAGTACACACTGGGGCCAGAAGCCGTGCTTTGCTATTTATTGAGTGACCTTCAACGAGTCAGTCAACATGCTAGGGCCACTGTTCATTGCCTAACGAGGCGTTTTGACTCGATAATCTCTATTTTCTTTTCCATTTTAACTTTCATGGAGCCTGGTAAATGGTATGCACACCAACAAAGAATTCTCTAACTAGGAAAAACCAGGTATCATGACAAGAAGACAAAAATGGGATTTCATTCAGTTTAACGATCCAAGTCCGAGAACTAATGACATATTTTACAACTATGATTCAAAGTGTCACATTTTATTGAATGATGCTGTGTGATGCATCTCATTATTGCTGTTGTTTCTTTTAGACAAAACTGGCAAAATGAGAACAATAAGAACTTGGACACATTATTCCTGATAATAATTTTTAAATCTGCCAAATTTGTTTAACTGTGGTTAAAACTTAAAACATGTTATAATCCAATAAAAATAGGTTATAAAAACATTAAATAAGCTAAGAAAACGAGCACAGTTTTGAACCAAAAGAGTTTACAGAAGCTGTGGAGGCTTTTGCAGCCCAACTCAATGGTCAGTAGTCATTGTGGAGTTCCTATTGCATGGAACATTCTAGATTCCACTGTGGAATATAGTGCACTGTGCTGGGAAATACTAACACAACATAGCGTAGAATAGTAGTTCTCAAACTTTTTGGGATCAGGATGCCTTTATATTCTCAAAAGTTATTGAAGACCCCCAAAAACTTTTGTCTATGTGAGTTATATCTTCAATGTTGATCATCTAAGCAATGGAAATGGGGAAAACATTTAAACATTTATTATAAACTCATTTAAAGAAACAATGAAATGAGTACATGTTATCATATACAATATATATATTTTTGATAATAGCTATATTTTTCAATTTCAGTTTCAACAAAAATTTCATGAGAAACATGGTATTATTTTACATTTTTGCAAATCTCATGTCTGGCTTCATAGAAGACACTTGGATTCTCAGCTCTGCTTCTGCATTCAGTCTGTTGCTCTATCCCATGTCTTGTGGCCTCTGTAAAACCCTACTCTCACAAGTGTAAGAGAATAAGAGTAAGAGGCAAACGGTGTCTAGTATTATTGTGAACATAGTTTGACTCACAGGCCCCCTGGATGTTTTTTTTTTGAGGAACGCCTGGAATCCTTTGATCACACTTTGAGAACTTCTGGCATAGAGATGAGCTCAAAAGAATTTGTACCCTGTGGAAAACCTTTGAACATAGATGAAGCTTATCAATAAGTGTAGGATTAGTAATAAAGAGTAGCTGAGACATTGGTCCTGGGGGACAGCTGCAGATGAGCTGGGTGCATCACTGAGGGATGAAATGGCCCAGGGGGCAGTTGACATCAGAAACAAAGTAGCGGATGTTTACAAAACCCATCATCAAAGAGCTGAAAACAGGGGTCTGGGGGCCCTTCCATTTTCTTAACTGGACTGTAGAGAGGTTCTGTAAGGTTCCTGAGAGCCCGCTGGAGACATCATCCATCCAGCCCATTGGTTTTTGGACTTGCTATAAGGAGCGGAACTCCTTTTTTCAGGAGAATCTAACATGAAGTTCTAATATACAAAGTATAGAACAGTCTGGCTGAAGTAGGGAAAGGCATCCATGTGGCCTGCATTACTTATTCCTCCTCCGGCCCCCACCCCAGACCCAGTCAACCCTGAGACATGGCCTCCCATCCCTAGATTTCCGGGAAAAACAGGAGGGAAACCATTGACGTAACAGTTAACAATCGACAGAGCAGTGTGTGGTCCAAGGTTCCCTTCCTGGGCCCGTGTGTGGGGGAGATGAGGACAGGCAGGCCGGGAAGGGGGGCATACCTACAGGAGGCTACAGCAGAATTAAAAACTCAGACTAGACCTGTGGCTGTGGGATTAGAGCTGGGGGGGAGGACAGGATGGCAACAGAGAGATGGGACTCAGAGGTGGGGCTTGGAGTTCGAGTCTTGGACCTTGGGCCAGCAGCCAGTTACTATTAATGGCCTACCTATTGGCCATTCTCTCTCTTTCTTGCTAACAGAACCCCAATTTTATTCAAATATCTGGCGGCCATGCATATGAAGAGAGGTTGAGCTCCTCCCTGGCCCTAGAACATCAATCTTGACTGGTTTAAGCTCAACAGAATGATTCCATCCCTTAGCTAGGTTAGAAATGGGCACACAAGGCCATTCCATCCAGAGAGAGATGAGAAGTTTACTGGGGAATTGTTATGTGCTCTTGCTGATAAAGATCTGCATGGGAAGAAAACAGCCCCTTCGTGTCATCATACTACATGTGAAACCTGGATCTGTGGCAGCCATCTTGTGAGCATGAGGGACACCAATCTGAGAAGGCAGAACTGAAGGGAAGCAAAGCTTTTGTTGTTGAGCTGCTGAATTAGCAAGCCCTGGAATAACCCAACCTCTGTACTACTTAAGTGACAACATATTTTTCTTATTTATTAGAAATATATTAGACTATTTTTCAGTCTCATTATTTCAGCCCAAGCATCCTAAATGACACTATGACTTATATTGTTCTGTTTAGAAAAGGAGCTGATCAAGCAATACTTTCAAACGTACTAGTTGTTTTATTTTAGCAAGGCTTCGCCTACAAACTATAAACTCAATCAGTCCTTCTTTTCTGCTCGCCTGGCACCACTGTACCTGCTGAAGAATTGATAGCTATTTGCAGAGCAAGTGTTAAAAGGTTACATGATGCAGCTACAGATATTCATTTATTCAGGTTATGGTTTATAGTCCATAATGGGTAGAAATTGCCTATATGCATTTTCGGTATTTCTAATTCCAGAAATCCGGATCTGTTCCCCAAGTATAGCATTTTATCGTGTGTTTAGTAGATTTAGGCTAGGTACCATATCGTCCCTCTCACAGGAACTAATTTTAAAAGAAAGCTATGTAAATAACGATTTTAAAAAATTCCCATGCCCAACAGTCCCAATGGTAAAGTCCAAATCAGTCCTGTTTATTTGACAGACCAGGGGACCTAATCATTGATGATCCACACTGAAGGTAATATAAAGATCAATGGTTCAGATTAGATAATGTATATGAAAATACTTGGAAAAACTAAATTATTTTCAGCCTCCTTTACCGATCTTTTAAGGGTTATTTTATCCTCTTTCAGAAAAGGTAATCGAAAATGAAAGAGAAAACGTATTGCCCAAAGTCTCCCAACTAGTATCAAAGAGACCCTGGACTAGGATTGAACCCCAGGTCCACCTGACTGCAGAACCCAGAAGCACCCCAAACTCCATCCAAGATACAGGAATGACCCATTTGCTTCGCCCGCAAAAACGGTAATAAGTAGGAAACTGATCAGAAGGTGCACAGAAGGAGAGAGAGTAGCAAAAGCCCTCCATAATCTCCATGCCTGGTCATCAGCTAGCTGTACAAATTCTCCAGTAACTCTTAAACCCTATGGAAAGCAATGAAACAAAAATCTCCCGATAATGAATTATTTTAATATTGGAGCCTAAAATCGTCCACTTACACAGTAACCATAACTATTGGTTACCTTGTTACTCTACTACCAAAGGATTAAGCTCTCAGTTTCCATCTATGAAAAGTAGAATTGTCTCCATTCTTGAAACCCATCCTTTAAAAAATTCCTTATATTACAAAAACTTAGAAACCATTTTCTGTTTTTTTTCTCCTTTGCTGGAAAAAGAGTTCAAATGATCCTTTGAAACTGTTTTGTTCTTCTGCCCTGAAGTATAGGAAGATGCCCCTCTTCCTGTGAAACTAGACCATATCCTTTGCAGAGAAGAACACAGTGACTTGTTCTTAGTAGCTTGAGCAAACTTGCACAGCCATTAAGGGGGAGTCTGGATGCTACCCCAGGTTCCCCAAGTCTGGTCCCCATGGGCCAAGACCGACAAGCACCTGCTCTCACACCACCATGAGCTCTTAAAGAACAGCGATTGTTACTCACCCTCTCTTTTGCCTTCTCATGAGCTTTTTGAAGAACAACTTCTTGATACATTGCCTGTCTGCGATTGCCTCAGACCCCAAGCAGTCCCCAGTAGCAGCCACAGATGGGCATGCTTAGACATAGTTCAAGATTTCAGATGGGTTCTTCGCTTTAGACATTTAAACAAGAACTTTACCCCCCGCAGGCAGCACCCCCCACAAAAAAAGAAACATGAAAAGGATAAAAACAGAATTCTGCAGTTACCTTAGGATTGTGCATTTCAATATTTCCATGACTGGCATATCACCAAGCTGCAATGGTTTTGTCCCCAACCTCCACTCAGGGTTTCTACCTAACCTGCTTACTCTGCTTACTCAGACAGGCCTCCTGGATACACTCAGTGTCTAAACTGATGGTTCATTCAACATGAGCGCCATGGTCTCTTGACCTTCTCTACTCCAAAGATCTTGACTTCTACACTGTTTCAGCATGCCAACCCCATGGCCACACCCTTGACTGGAAACTGTTCCAGCTTGGCAGGCTTACACATAATCCCTGTGTCTGCAACTTCCCATTTTCCAGTGTTCTCACATCCCTGGTGGTAGCTGATGTAATGGGTGAATAAAACACAGGTTTTGGAACCTGAGCGATCTGGGTTTAAATAGCGGCTCTGCCACTTGGCTAGCTGAATGATCTCAGGCCAATGACTGTATTTCTGAGCCTCATATTCCTTATCTGTGAAAGAGGGATAACATCAGTTATGTTTCGAGACTGTAATGTGGGTGACACCCCTGGGACTGAGAGCACAAAACACCCCACTTAGCTGATACTCAGTAAAACTAGTTTCTCCCCTTCTGTTGGCTCTTCCTGGTTCTCCCACTAGCTTCATTCTGAGGTCTCACAGCAAATTCTGGTTTTGCGTACCTCCCAGTGTCTCATCCCCTCTGGGCTTCAAGGTCACTCATTGATTCACCCCCTGCAGCCGATGCCCCACCTCTGATGTCCCACTACAGTCCTGGTTCACACTCAACCCTGGGCCAGCACGACAGTTCTGTGGCCCACTCTTGCTCCCCGGCTGCTGAGGGCATCCAGCTTGGCCGGGAGGCTCGGGGCATTTTTATTTTTGAAGCTTCTCATATATTTATTAAAGGCGAGGGAGGAAGGGAGGGGGAAAGAGGTGTGGGGAGAAGGGGAAGGAGGGGAGGAGGAGACAAAAAGTAAAAAAAAAAACCTGTGGACTATTTAAATATTTATGTTTGGGGGAAATACTCCATCCCTGGCCCTGAAAACCCATTAAAATAACAAGTGCAAGGTCAAGTGCTGCCAGTGACAGGGTGGGGTAAGTTTGCCTAAATCAACTTCAGGAAGCTCATTTACCTGCTGCTGTATACCGCGTTCCCCAATAGAAGCTTATTTAGTAGTAAAGGGAAAATTTAGCATCCATATGCTCTTCTTTCTTTTTTTTTTTTTAAAGATTTTATTTATTTATTTGAGAGAGAGAGAATGAGAGACAGAGAGCACGAGAGGGGGGAGGGTCAGAGGGAGAAGCAGACTCCCCGCCGAGCAGGGAGCCCGATGCGGGACTCGATCCCCGGACTCCGGGATCATGACCTGAGCCGAAGGCAGGCTGACTCTTATTTCTTACTCGATGTTTAGAAGTCAGGGGAAGAGAAATGATTCTTATTGCGTTTCCTTAAAAATCCTAAAGTTTAGTGGCGCCTGGGTGGCTCAGTCGTTAAGCATCTGCCTTCGGCTCAGGTCATGGTCCCAGGGTCCTGGGATCGAGCCCCGCGTCAGGCTCCCTGCTCGGGGGGAAGACTGCTTCTCCCTCTCCCACTCCCCCTGCTTGTGTTCCTGCTCTTGCTGTCTCTCTGTTAAATAAATAAATAAATAAATCTTAAAAAAAAAAAAAATCCTAAAGTTTAGAGGCGCCTGGGTGGCTCAGTCGGTTAAGCGTCTGACCCTTGATTTCAGCTCAGGTCATGATCTCAGGGTCCTGGGATCAAGCCCCTCGTCCAGCCCCACGTTGGGCTCCATGCTCAGCGGAGAGCCTGCTTCTACCTTTCCCTCTGCTCCCCCCTCCCTGCTCTCTCTCTTTCTCTCTCTCAACTAAATAAATAAAATCTTTTAAAAAAAAATCCTGAAGTTTATATTTAACAACCTAGGCTTTTAATGTTAGAAACACAGTGTGTTATGATAGTGCTATTTGTATGATAGAGAAATGGAAACAAAAAGCACAATTGGATGTGGATGGACGGTGGTGCAAGTGTTATGAGGGGAGTATTTCAATCCTGCCAGTGTGTCCTCCTGATCCTGGAAGGGTTCATGGTCTGTCAATTAAACAGCTCATGCGTTGAATTCAGATCTAAATTTGGATTCCACTTTGCCTGTAAGAGTTGAGTGACCTTGACAGAGTTGTTTTACTTTCTTAAACATCAGGTTCTTCTTCTGCAAAATGGAGGTAACAATTAATATCTAATTCAGAAGGTTGTTGTGAGGATTAAATTAAATCAAAGTGCCCAGCACATAATAATGATTTAATGAATGACAAGTAGCCATTACTATTGTTTTTACTATTCCCATTTCCCCCATAATGTTTTTTTAAGATTTTATTTTATTTTATTTTATCTTTATTTATTTAGAGAGCATGAGCAGGGGGAGGGGCAGAGGGAGAGAGTGAATCTCAAGCAGACTCTGTGATGAGCGCTGAGCCTGACACCTGACACAAGGCTCGATCTCAGGACCCTGAGATCATGACCTGAGCCAAAACCGAGAGTCCAACACTTAACTGAGCCACCCAGGCAGCCCCATAATGGTTATTTTAAACATTCTTCTTGCTTCCAGCCTCAAGCTCCATCCCTGTCATCCTCACTCTCAGGAGGCAACTCACAAACTAGTTCATGTAGAGCAAGATGTTGGTGGGATTGCTGATGAAATACCTCCTAAAATCTCAAGTGGCTCTTTGTTTTCCTCTTTCTCATCCATTTCCCTTCTTGAAAAATTTGGTTGTAAAGCCATTAGGGCCAAGTACAGTGGCATCTGGACCTTCCTGGGGACAGCTAAGGTGGCCTGGAGCACAGCATCGGAGCCCCAGGGGTAAGGAGGATTTATGCCTGGATGGGCTGCCTATCAGAGGGAGCAAAGCCCCGGCTGAGTGACGTAGGCAGACTGGTGCAAGCTGTTGGGGCTCAAGCAAGGTTGAGGAGGGCATTCCAGAGAGAGGAAACCCAGGATGGAAGTCAGAGCCTGGGGTGAGGGCAGGCGGGCAGCCCTGCAAAGCAGTGACCGGCATAGGTTGTCAGAGCCCAAGCAAGGGTGGACTGCCTTGTGGTGCTAGAAACTAAGAGGAGGGCATCCACACAGGGATGCGCAGTAGTGACGCTAGGACACTCGTTACATACAGGGGATTGATCACATAAGTAAATATATTAAGGACAGTGGAAGCTAATTCTCACTGTCAGAAAAGGGTGTTAACGAATATGGGAAGGGAGAGAACTACTTTCTAATGGAGGATTGGAATTGGGAGGTATCAGTATGACCTCAAATTTTTCCATATAGGTAGATACTAAAATAAATATAGATGCAAACATACGTGTATAATGTATGTTTCCTATCTCTTTCTACTGAGAGGGTCTGGGAGCGACACCATCCCAGTAGCAATGAGCACACCTAGCACTGAAATCTTGGCTTCTAAATACTCTCAAGTGCAAGAAATTAGGACTCACTGGAGAAATGGCTGATTCCAAGACGCCATTAGGAGTCACTCCCCATTCTCTACTCCCCCCAGCTCCCGGCACCCAAGAATCTGCTTTCTGTCTGTGGATTTGCCAATCCTGAAAATTTATATAAATGAAATCACTTGATATATGGCCTTTTGTGCCTGGCTTCTTTCATGTAACATAATGTTTATGAGGTTCATCCATATTATAGCATGTATCAGGATTTCATTTGTTCTCATAGTGGAATAATATTCCATTGCATGGATATACCACGTTTTGTTTATCTATTCATTAGCTGATGGACATTTGCATTGTTTCCATTCTGTTTAGGTACTATGAATAATATTGGCATGAACATTTTGAGTATTTGTTTTCAGTTTTGGGGGGTATAAACCTAGGAGTGGGATTGCAAGGTCATATATTAATTCTATGTTTAACTTTTTGAGGAACTGACAAACTGTTTCCAAAGCAGCTGCATTATTTAACATTCCTACCAGCAGTGTCTGAAGCTTCCAATTCCTTCACATCCTCATCAACACTTGCTATTGTCTGTGGGTTTTTTTTAGGTGTGATGGAGTATCTCGTTGTATTTCTCATTTGCATTTCCCTAATGACTAATGGTGTTGCACATCTTTCCACATGCTTATTGGCCATTTATATATCTTCTTTGAAGAAATGTCTATTAAAATTCTTTGCCCATTTTTTGATTAGTTTGTCTTTTTATTATTGAGTTGTAAGAGTTCTTCATATATTCTGAATACAAGTCCCTTATCAGCTTATGATTTATAAATATTTTTTTTCCTATTTTGTGCATTGTCTTTTCACTTTCTTGATGATGTCTTTTGAAGCAAACAAGTTTTTCATTTTGATCAAGCCCAATTTATCTATCTTTTCTTTTGTCTCTTGTGTTTTGGTGTCGTATCAAGAAACTACTTCCAAATTCAAGACACAAAGATTTACTTTTATGTTTTCTTCTAAGAGTTTAACTGTTTTAGTTTTAACATTCTGGTGTCAGAGTTAACTTGTATGTGTGGTAATTTTGTATATGCTATGTGTATAATTCTGTATATCGTATAAGGTAGGATACCTTTTATTTAATTTTTTTCCTAGGTTTTATTTCTTTATTGCAGACAGAGAGAGAAACAGAGAGAGACAGCACAAGTTGGGAGGGGGAGGGGCAGAGAGAGAAGGAGGCTCCAGGCTGAGCAGGGAGCCCTATGTGGGGCTCCATCCCAGGACCCTGGGATCATGACCTGAGCCAAAGGCAGACGTTTAACCAACTGAGTCACCCAGTGCCCCTTATTTAATTTTTTTAAAAGATTATTTATTTATTTATTTATTTATTTGAGAGAGAGAGGGAGGGAGGAGAGGGACAGACAGAGAGGGAGAAGCAGGCTCCCCACTGAGCAGGGAGCTGATGTGGGGCTCGATCCCAGGATCCTGGGATTGTGACCTGAGCTGAGCCACTCAGGTGCCCCTTTTATTTAATTTTGTCACATTCTTTGCATGTGGATATCTAGTTGTCCCAGCATCATTTGTGGAAAAGACTATTCTTTTCCTGTTGGATGGTCTTGACAAACTCACTGAAATTCAGTTGACCATAACTGTAAAGGCTTATTTATGAACGCTCAATTCTATTCCATCGATCTTTATCTTATCCTTTGCCAGTAACACACTGTCTTGATTACTGGAGACTTGTTTTAAGTTTTGAAATGGAAGTGTGTCTTCCAACTTTATTCTTTTTTTTTTCTCCCCAAGATTGTTTTCACTATTCTGGGTTCTTTGCAGTTTCACATGAATTTCAGGATGAACTTGTGAATTTCTGCAACACAAGTGGCTGTGATTTTGATGGAGATTGCACTGCATCTGCAGATCAACTGGGGGAAAATCTCAGTCTTAAACAGAATTATGTTTTCTAATCTATAAACATGAGGTGTTTTAACATTGGAAAAAAATTTCCTATTTTCTTGTGTGGAATTGTTTCAGTGTACAAGTCTTACACTTCCTTTCTTAACTTTATTCCCAATGTTTTATTTATTTTTCTTTTTTTAAAGTAAACTCTACCCCCAACATGGGGCTCAAACTCATGACGCCAAGATCAAGAGTTGCATGCTCTACTGACTGAGCCAATCAGGTGCCCCCTAAGTATTTTATTTTTTCTGAGGCTATTGTAAATGGAATGTTTTCTTAATTTCATTTTCAGATCCTTCATTGTTAGTGCATGCAATTGATTTTTGTAATTGATCTTGTGTCTTGCAACTTTGCAGAGCTTATTTATTTTTATAGTGTTTGGTGGATTACTTAGTATTTTCTATGTAAAAAATCGTGTCATTTGATGCTGTTTGGCAAAGCTAGTTGATTGGTCTGGATGCTTTTATCTTATTTTCTTGTCTAATTGCCCTTACTAGAACTTCCAGTATAACATTAAATCAAAGTGATGACGACACACATTCTTGTTTTGTTAGTGATTTTAGTGAGAAAGCATCCAGTGTTTCACCATTAAATATGATGTTAAGTGTGGCTGTTTCATGGATGCCTTTTATCAGGTTGAAGAAGTTTGTTAGTGTTTTCATCATGGAACAGTGTTGAATTTTGTCAAGTGATTTTTCTGTGCTGATTGAAGTGATCATGTAAATTTTGTCTTTTATTCTATTAATGTGGTATATTACACAATTGATTTTCTTATGTTAAATCCAGCATATTTCATGGGACTAAATCCCACTTAATCATAGTTTTATATGTTGCTGAATTTGGTTTGCCAGCATTTTGTTGAGGATTTCTGCATTTATATTTATTAGAAATATTGGTGTAGTTTTCTTATGATGTCTTTGTCTTGTTTGGGTATCAGAATAATACTGGCCTCATAGAATGAGCTAGAAGGATTCTCTCTTGTTTTGGGGAAGTGTTTGTGAAGTACTGGTATTTATTTATGCTTAGGTAAAACAAGCAAATGGTCCAAAATACATTTGAAAGACACCAAAATGTTTTAGTATAAGTCTTTTAGTATTCTCCCCTAGGCTCTTCTCCTACAATTCCTCCCCCAGAGGTAAAAATCTTTATCTGTTTTTGTTTTTTTTTCCCCTAGGCATTATAAATGTATCGGCTCTTGAACTTCCCTTGGAGATTTGCTCTTCCTCCCGGTCTAATAACCTCATGATCCAAACAAATCTTAAATTCTCTTTTCCACATTTGTATCAGTTCAGATTAGGTTCAGCTGTGAGTAACAGAGACCCTAAATAACAGAGGCCTAAATGTGATAGTGATTTATTTCTCTTCCATTTAAAAAATCAGGATGTTGGCAGGCTGCCAGAGCAGCTATGGTGGCTTCATTCTATGAGCTCTTTAGGAGCCCAAGGGCCTTTCTGCTCACTCCTCTGCCATCCCCAGGGTACAGTGCTTATCCTTCGGGCCCCAAAATGGATACGTGCATTCCAGGCAACTGGATAGAGGAAGGAAAAAGAGGTAAGCCAAGGGCATGCCTCAACTGGCTTTCAGCGAAGGTCCTGGGAGAGGCTACAGGATGCACCTGTTGATATCTCACGGCCAGGAGGTACTCACAGCTGCAGGGGAAGCCGGGGAGTGTGGTCTTTATTCTGAATCAACATACGCTTACAAAAATTAGGGGGTTTATTATCATGGGAAATGAGGAGAGATAAAAAGTAGTTACTTCCACACATTCAATCTGTCAATTCTGTCCCAATGTTTCCAAATTTGACACCCCTTTTCCTTCTCCATTCCTCCTTCCCTTGTATAAACTCTAGTCAATTCTCGACTAAATTACCATAGTAGCTTCTTAACTGGTTTTTCTACCTCCTTTCTCTCCTCCAGGATATTGTACATTATACTTTTTCTAAAATACAGATGTCATTGCTATGATTGCATAATAACTTTCCAATTGACTTTTAAAAAAATCCAAACTTCTAGGGGTGCCTGGGTGGCTCAGTCGGTTGAGCGACTGCCTTCGGCTCAGGTCATGATCCTGGAGTCCCAGGATCGAGTCCCGCATCGGGCTCCCTGCTCGGCAGGGAGTCTGCTTCTCCCTCTGACCCTCCCCCCTCTCA
>NC_138381.1:40924642-41001369 GCF_054177405.1 Leptonychotes weddellii | reverse complement strand
TTTATTTATTTATTTATTTATTTATTTATTTATTTGACAGAGAGAGACACAGCAAGAGAGGGAACACAAGCGGGGGGGTGGGAGAGGGAGAAGCAGGCTCCCTGCTCTGCAGAGAGCCTGATGTGGGGCTCGATCCCAGGACCCTGGAATCATGACCTGAGCCAAAGGCAGACACTTAACGACTGAGCCACCCAGGTGCCCCTAAATGTGGGTTACTTCTAAATGAAGTCCTTTCATGATCCAGCTCCAGCTTACAGCTTTATCTTCTGTTCATCTCCTTCTCTACTTGAACTTTATGCTTAAGCCATACCTAAATCCTGGCTTCCAGAATATACTATTCTTTTACATCTTGGTATAATGGTGTTAGACTGATGACAGCAATGTTTTACCCCTCTTTGTCTACAATGTGCCTTTGTAGTTCTTTTCATCAAGAGATGGAGTCTGTTCCTCCACTCCTTGACTCTGGGCTGGCCTCGTGACTTGTGCCGGCCAGTGGGATGTATCTGAAATACGTGTGTGACAGTTCTGAGCCTCAGCCTATAGAGCTGCCTTATGTATTCCGGCTGCCTCTTGGATCTCTGTCTCTGCCATCAGAGCAAGTCTGACCTAGCCTGGTATATAATGAGAGACCAAGCTGAGCAGTGCTGAGTCATCTGAGCCAAGACCAACTCTGCCATCTAGCCCTCAGCTGACACGTCAGCTGACCTCAGAACTGTGAGCCAGCCCAGCCAAGATCAGCCAAGCCACACTCATATCAGCAGAATGGCTTCCCTCATTTGTAGACTCAGGAAAACATAATAAGTGGTTCTGTTTTTAATCACTCTGTTTTGGGGAGGCTTGTTCACAGTGTTCACTGTGGTAATACCTCAAAAATACAGTGCTTTCATGTGTGCTATTCCTTTTCCTTGAAATGCCTATTTTTTTTTTCTTAATCTAGTAACTTTCTAAATTTATCTCTCAAGACCCAGATCAGATATAATATTAACTGGGAAAGATTCTTGTCCCTATCTGGGCAGACCTAGCCACTTTCTTTAATGAGGTTCACACCTCTATTATAGCACGCACTATAGAGTTATTTTTTCCCACATCCATTTCTCCTTTAGGCTAAGCTAGTTGAAGCAGGGATGACCTATTGTATGAAGTGCACCAGCAATATCTGTTGCAGGAATGAATAAAGAAATGCTGGCATGTTTAAAATATACCTCCCTTCCTCTTTTCTGTCTCTTCCAAGCTGCAGCTATACTTTTGCTTATGCCTAGGTCCTTCCTTCTGCAATATCCCCCCAGATTTCAGTCATTTCGCACATATTGGCCGTTGTGTTTATGCCTCTTTTCTTTTAAGGCTAGGAAGTGCCATATTTTCCTTGATTGGTAATTTCCCATAGTGGACAGTCATGTTAGTTGCAAATACACTTGGAAATTTTCAATTTCTTAAAGTTTCCCAATTGTTCAATTTAATTTTCAATCCCATTCATCACTACCCTTGTAAACAGCCAAAAAATGTACCCATTTGCTTTTTTTTTTTAAAGTAATACTTTCTTTTTTTTTTTTAATTTTTTTAAGGTTTTATTTACTTATTTGACAGAGAGAGAGAGCACAAGCAGAGGGAGAAGCAGGCTTCCCGCTGAGCAGGGAACCCGATGCGGGACTCGATCCCGGGACTCCAGGATCATGACCTGAGCCGAAGGCAGTCGTTCAACCAACTGAGCCACCCAGGCGCCCCTACCCATTTGCTTTTAATGTCTTACCATCAGCTTCCTTAAAAGTGATTAAAAGTCACCCTGTTTGCTTTCTCATCTTATTCACCTCACTAGTTTTCCATTTCTAAGTGAGAGTAGAGATTGCTGAGTAAATCGTTCTAACCATGGGCTTATTGGCAACAAGGTAGGATTTTGTGACCTGTGGTTTTTAGTTCTTCAGATTATGCCCCATTCACTCAGAGCTACATTTGTTATAATCCAGTTGGACATGGCTCAATTTCAGCCCTTCGTGCAAAATGATAAAGTTGTGACAGAATGGAGCTGAAGAGAGGCACCAAAATGACCCTTCTGATCCCCATGGCATTCCTGGAAGGAGCCTGGGCAATGATACCAGTCTACACTCAGGAAGGGTTTCAGGTGCTATTCCCAATCCTCTGTGCTGTTCCCTGGCCCACTGCCCCTTCATTACCCTTTATTGTATTTTATGTGTCAGTCCCCAAACATCGGAATGTATAATTAATCACGTCCTATGTCTTACTGTGCACAGTAATGCCTCGTCGGCTTTATACTGAACACAGTATATTTAATTATTTTGAAGGAGGAAATCTACTGGCAAGAAGTGTGTCATGTGCCTCTTGCAAGATCGGATTTCATCAGAAAGATTTGCTGTCACATACCAGTTGCTTCTGATGTCAAAGTTAACAATCATTTACATAGCAATACAACAACAATAACATTTAATGCCTTTCATCAAACCAGACTGTAAATACTAATTAGTTATACTTCGTTGTGTTCTGGTGGGGCTCAGTAAACTACGATGCTTGTTTTATAGATATTGAAACACAGACAAGAGATGAGTGACTTGGGTGCCTGGGTGGCTCAGTCGTTAAGCGTCTGCCTTCAGCTCAGGTCATGATCCCAGGGTCCTGGGATCGAGTCCCACATCGGGCTCCCTGCTCTGCGGGAAGCCTGCTTCTCCCTCTCCCACTCCCCCTGCTTGTGTTCCTGCTCTTGCTATGTCTCTCTCTGTCAAAAAAATAAATAAAATCTTAAAAAAAAAAAAAAAAAAAAAAAGAGATGAGTGACTTGCCCAAGGCTGTAGAAGATGATGTCAAAATTGGGGTTATAACTCTTGTGCCCTGTCCACGAGACCTCTCTGGATTCACAAGATAAATTTTTAAAGTCGTACCAAGACTTCATATAATGCAATGAAGAAGTCCTGCCACATCAGCCATTGCCTTTTTGTATGATGCATTTAAATAAAAAATCCCTAAGCATTAAATATTTAAGAAGAAAAAATTTAATGAAAAGAGTAAACATCTCAAGTGTCTCAAACTAGCGCATCATGGCCTAATTCTCTCTAATGGGCTGAGATTTTAAAAAGAATTCAGCTCCTGCCTCTATGGTATAGTACACTGTCAGGCTGGGCACATTAAGCCAGCTGTATTAAGGCAAAAGGCTTCTTGCTTAAGCACCAAGTTCGGCCCTCAGGAGGTTAATGGGGCCCTATTATCAGGCGATGAACCACCAACCCTACAAGTGGTATCTCCTAACAGTTGAAGGAACAGGGATGCCTTGCTGTAAAGTACTTTCTCTTTAAAATTCTGGGTACGATTTGCTTTTCAAATTATTAACTGATTTTTCCCCCATTAAGATTGTTTCTCAGAATGGTATGGAAGACTTGCTTTTGGGGTTGTTCGGATCAACTTCAACACTCAGTGTTAACGTGTCTGCCAATCTAATAATTGATGGGATTTTCTGTTCTCTCAATGGCTGAAACTATAGCTTTCAAATTCTTTTTTTTCTTTCTTTAAATTTTTATTTAAACTCAATTAATTAACATATAATGTGTTATTAGCTTCAGAAGTAGAGGTGATTCATCAGTCTTAGGTAATACCCAGTGCTCATTACATCACGTGCCCTCCTTAATGTCCATCACCCAGTTAACCCATCCCCCCACCCCTCTCCAGCCTTCACATTCTAGAAGAAGCCTTCAAAATGTGACTTCTACAAACACAAAACCAACTATATTTCATTTGGGATAATTCTTTTAATTCCAAAGGCTCCAATGATAAACTTCTAAAATGAAATTGCCAAAAGTGAGCTAAATTTCCTCCTTAAAATATATAAAGTGTATCAACATGAGGATTTTGGTCTGTGATTTGCAAAATGGGGATATTTGCACTACATTCTCACGGTGAGTATTTTATCTTTTGAGCATTTAACAACGCATTCAAAAGTGTTTCACTGAGGGTGATGGGCATTAAGGAGGGCACTTGCTGGGATGAGCACTGGGGGTTATATGTAAGTGATGAATCACTAAATTCTACTCCTGAAACCAAGACTACACTGTTTGTTAACTAACTTGAGTTTAAATTAAAAAAAAAAAAAGGTTTCATTTAAAAATTTGGGGGGGAAGCCAAGAGAATGAGGTAAAATGTAAGACATACGGGGTACCCATCCATATTTACCTTGTAACCCTATGTATAAGTAAATATAAATGCACATTGTGTCAGGGATGGGACAGCGTAGTAGATCAAAGATGGTGAGGAGTTCCTTAGCAATCTTCCCATGAGAGGTGGGATCTATTTACCCTCTCCTTGAGTCTGGCCTGGGCCCGAGACTTGCTTTGACCAAAAGAACCACATGACTTCTGAAACTAGATCGTAAGAAGCCTTGCTGTTTCTACCTGCCTTTCTTGACTCTCCTGTTTTTGAGACGCTCCTTCTTGGAACTCAGCTGCCATGCTGTGGAAAGCCTACGCCATATGAAGGTGCTACAGTGGCCAGCTAGTTGAACTCCCCGCCAGGTGAAGGAACCATCTTGGATGTTCCAGCCCAAAGGACCCTCCAGCCTTCCCGAAGCTCACACCACATAGGGCAGAAGAAATCATCCACTCAGCGCACAGAATCATGAGTAATAACAAAGAGATGTGTTAAGGCATTTTTGGGGTGGTATGTTACACAGCAATAGATAACCAGAACAGAAGAAAGAACAGTCATATTTAGATGGGCTATAAATCACCACGAAATGTAGATTCAGACTTCATCTTCTATGTGGGCACATACATTATATCCTCCCTGGAGTCCCTTAAAGAGACAACAAAAAATACTCATTAATTCCTTTCCTCCATCTTTGCTTGCGCTGTGCTCCCCTTCTGGAACTCCTTCACTCCTCCTGCCCATACAAATCTCACCTACACTGTAAGGTTCCTCTCCCAAGACCTTCCCCATTCACTCTGGTCTTCAGTGTTTTCTCCCTTTCTGACCCTTTCTAAAGGCCATCATTTGGATCATTCACTTGATTTAGAAAAAAAAAAGATCTTTGTTGAGGTATGATTGATATACAATAAACTGTACATATTTAGAGTGTACAATTTGGTAAGTTTTTCCATATGTATATGCTTGTGAAACCATCACCACAGTAAAGATAATGAACATATATCCATCACCTCAGAAAGTCTCCTCCCACCCTCTGTAATCTCTTCACACTCATCTCCCAACCCCTAATGCAGGCAATCACTGATCTGTTTTCTGTTGCTGTACATTGATTTGCATCTTCTAGAAATTTATATAAATGGAATCATACAGTATGTTCCTTTTTGGGTCTGGCTTCTTTCACTCAGCTTAATCATTTTGAAATTCATCCATTTGTTCTATCAGTTGTTTATTTATTTATTTTTTTTCTGAGTAGTATTCCATTGTATAGAAATAACAAAATATGCTCATCCATTCACCTACTGATGGCCATTTGGGTTATTTTCAGTTATAATCAGTAAAGCTGCTACGAACATTCATATGCAAGTCTTTGTATGGATGTATGCTTTATTTTCTTTTTGGTAGTTCTCTAGGGATGGAATGGCTAGATCATTGGTAAGTATATGCTTAACTTTTTAAGAAATTGCCAAACCATTTTCCAAAGTGCTGTACCATTTTACATTTCTACCAGCATTGTATGAGTTTCAGTTTCTCCACATCCTTGCCAACACTTGGTGTGATCAACCTTTTAAATTTTAATCCTTATAATAGGTGTATAGTAGTATCTGATTATGGTTTTAATTTGCATTTCCCAAATGATGAATGACATTGAGTATTTTTTCATGAGCTTACTTGTCATCTAAGTATCTTGTTTGGTGAAGTATTTGTTCAGATCTTTTGCCCACTTTATGGGGTTTGTTTTTTTCCCCTAATATTGAGTTTTGAGAGCTCTTTATACATTCTGAATACAGGTCCTTTATCAGATATATGCTTCACAAATATGATCTTACAGTCTGTGGGTAGTTTTAAAAATCTCAACTATTTGAAGATTGGAACTTAAATTTTTTTTCAAGTTCAGTTAATCAGTTTGTTCTTGTATGAATTATGGTTTTGGTGTTGTATTGAAGAAATCTTTGGCTGATCCAAGGTCACAATGATTTTCTCCTGTTGTCTTCTATAAGTTTTATAGTTTTGGGTTTCCAATTTAGGTGGATAGTCCATTTTGAGTTACTTTTTGTATACAGTGTGAGATATGGTCAAAGTTCTTTTTTTTTCCTTCCATATGAATACACAAGTTTGTAGCCCCATTTGTTGAAAAAACGTTTTCCCACTGAATTGCATTTGTATTTTTGTCAACTATTAGTTGTACATTCATACTTTCTGGACTCTATGACAAGAAATCTGTGTCATCTTTACCTTTGTTCTTCTGTAATTTCTCTGCTTTTAAGATTTTATAATTGATTCTGAGCAACTTGATTAGGATATGTCTTGATGTAGTTTTGTTCATGTTTCTTGTGTTTGGGGTTCATTGATCTAGTTGGATCTGTGGGTTCATGGCATTCGTTGAGTTTGGAAAGTTTTTGGCCATTATTTCTCCAAATATTTTTGTATCCTCTGGCTCTGTCTCTTCTTTGGGTACCTTAATTACAGGTAGATTAGGCTGCTGGAAGTTGTCACATACTTCACTGATGCTCTCTGCATTTTTCAAATCAATTTTTCTTTTTCTGTGTGCTTCATTTTGGGTAGGTTCTGTTGCTGTCTTCAAGGTCACCATCATGGCACTGTAGTCTAGAGATTCTCTCCAGGCAGAAGGCTGGGACAATCACAGGGCTCACTGAGTTACTTTCTCACCTCTCAGGGATCATTGTCTTTTGTCTGAGAGCCAGTCTTAAAAACCAGCGTCACTGATTTTTGTTGTTGTTTCAGGTGGAAGGGAAAATCTGGCCCATTACTCCTTCTCGGCTGGAAGCAGAAGTCCTCATCCATTTGATTTATAATTGCACGGTGTCCACTGTTTAGTAATCTTGCAGTCATGTGTTGGCCGGCCAATGGGATTATAAACCTTGAGATCGGAGGCCTTGTCTAATACTTCTTTGCACTAAACACAATGCCTGGGCTAGTGCCCTGCACACAATTGGAATGCAACACGTATCCGAGCTAACCAGCATATTTTTGGTTCCTCGGACTCAGCATACGGAGGATTGACTCATGATGAAAAATCAATGGATGTGAAATTTCTTATTCAACTTGATATTTTTAGTGTGTGAAAAATAGCCTGAAACTAAAATATTTTTGTTCCTATCTTGTTTTCCAAGAAGTGACACTCTACTACTTCCTTTTGAAATTAACAGCCACAGACGTTGTTACAGCACCGAGCTGTGGAAGAAACTCTTCGGCCCAAACCACTCAGACTGTGAAATAAAATGAACAGCCAGTCACTGCTCATCTGGATTTCCTCCCTGTCACTTCTATTCGTCTCTCAGCACTTCTCAGAGAGGGATTTAACAGTATTTGGTACCCAGGCTTTCCCTGAGAGGGGCATAAAAAGAATAACAGAGAATCACATTTTTTGGTTTCATTCTGGAGATTGAAATTAACCCAGTTTTTTATTGTACTGCTAAAGGGAGGTGTCCACTGAGACATAAAGGATACACAAGAAACTCTGGTCCAGAATTTTCCAAGTATAAGCTGTTTGAGTTGTAGAGCTATAGATTCATGGCTTTAATAGATCATTTACAAGGCAAGCAGGAATTTTTGTCCTGCTTTGAACAAAGATAGAAAAGGCACTTTCAGGGGTGCCTGGTGGCTCAGTTGGTTAAGCGTCTGACTCTTGGTTTCAGCTCAGTTCATGATCTCAGGGTTGTGAGATCGAGCCCCGCGTGGGCTCTTTGCTGGGCATGGAGATTGCTTAAGATTCTCTCCCTCTCCCTCTGCCACAACCCCCCCGCCCAACGCCTGCTGCTCTCTCTCTCTCACACGCTTTCATAGGACAAGATGGCTGATGAAATGTACTAATAACATAAATGTATACTTTCATTCAACAATGAGTTAGCATGTCCCTACCTCAGGGCTTTTGCACACACAGTTCCTGCTGGCCTGTTATTCTCTCAGATATCTACAAGGCTCACTCCTTCACTTCATTCAAGCCTGTGCTCAAAGGTCACCTTCAGAGACAGACTTTCCCTGAGGCCCTTTCTAAAAGAGCACTGCAGCCGCCCACTCCCACTCAATGTGACATTCTTTTCACTTACCCTGCTTTATTCATGTATTTATTACTTACCACCTGACAGTCAAAAAATATGTACATATACATACACAGATATATGTTTATTCAACACATATGAATGTATTTATTGTCTATCCCTTGTCTAGAGTATATATGCCATGAGAATAGAAACTTTTTCTACTATATTCTCAGCATCTAGACTCGTGCCCAGCACATAGTATGCATTCAATAAATATTTGTTGAATGAATAAAATATTTACTGACTTTCTACTCTATGCAAAGGCACCGGAGGGACTATGTTATAAATCACCCCAATCCCTCCTTTGAAGGAGCTCCTCTTCTAGAGGAAGACAAGCATAAGAATCCAGGGCCATGCTAAAAAGCAGAAGAATGGATTCAGCCATGTATGTTGAACACACAAAGGAAGGAGGGGTGCAGAGAGGCAGCGTGGATTTTGAGATGACCCTTAGCACAGAAGTTTGATGGGCACAGAGGGGATGGCTGGGGAGTTGAGTCTGAGGGCTCAGAGTGAGCACCGCTTGCAGCTCTAGGAGGGGTAGGCCTGTTTTGGACCTGGGAGGAGATCTGTATGGCTGGGTTTGCGAGGATGTAGCAGGAGAAGAGGTGAGAATGGAGTTTTGGGGGTCTGATCCTGGAAAGCCAGTAGAATGTTTAGAATGATCTTAAAGGAGTTATGTAAAGTAGTATCTTACAACCATCTTTAGCTAGTTCAGCTCCCACCCAGGGAAACTGGGGTGTCTATTAGCATACCACTGAACTCATTAATGTGGTGACTACACTTATCTCGTTGCCCTAAATATATGTACTGACACCTTTTCCCTTAGCAGTTACACATCATTAAAGTGTGGCACCACTGTAAGGTAATTAAGAACTTTCACTGACAATTTGCTCACTGATTCATTTACTTTTTTTTTAATGATAAACTTACCTTACATGGGCTCTTCATTCATGCTCCTGTATAAAAATGAACCCAGCATTTTCACAAGGAAAGCTCTGGATCTGATCCCATGTGCCAAATGAATTCCATGGGATCAATAGAAGAAGGACAAAACAGTGAAGTGGGACAGAAATTATTATATTCTCCCCACCTGGGCAGGAAATATTATGGACTGCTGGAAATCTTAGAGACTACTGAAGCTTTGTGCACAACTTCCTAACCCACGCAATCCAGGCCAAACCAATCCCACCACTTTACAGGTGAGAAACGGAGAGCCTCGGCCAGATGAAATGGCTGGGTCAAGGGGTCAAACCTGAGTTAGGTCAGAGCTCCTTCGACCCTTCTCACCCCTGTGATCCAAGTGGGTTATGTCAGGGCTACTAGAAACCACAGCAATGATGTGTACATTTTGCTAGTCTGGCAGTTTTACTCGGGAGTTTTGGGGAGAAGGCTGTTGGTGGAAGAGGAGAGAGAAGAGTAAAATAATTTAAGAGGTAAATCTTGAGCATTTTAATGTTCAAATGAGGATCTGTAGTGAGTAGAATGCAGTCTACTTGGGTTTTAAAGCTGGAACAGGAAATTGTCTGGAGAATGTCTGCTTTGGGTGGCCTCCTCCAGTCGCAGTACCTGTCCCCATAAACTGGTCACTTAAAAAATTTGCAATACAGTATCCTACACTGTGATTGGAACAGGGACACTTATTTACTTATTTCAAAATGGAGGTGCTTTTGTTGGATGGGAACAAAAGGAAATCCCGAAGATACGACCTGGATTCTAAGGAAAATATTACAGCACTAGCCCATTGAAGTGGGAATTGAGATCATTAGTGCTTTTAATTGTCTTGGAAAACAATACTTTCTTAAAAAAATATTTTTTTCTTTTTCCCCCCTCTTTTCCTAGTTGGACTGCTGGTGCCAAGGTCCTCAGTTCATGGCTCTTCATCCTGGGTCTGTGCTGGGTCCTCTCTTGATTGAGCGATTAATAGATTGATTGAGGGGGCGCCTGGGTGGCTCAGTTGGTTGAGTGGCTGACTCCTGGTTTCAGCTCAGGTCATGATCTCAGGGTGGTGAGATGGAGCCCCCAGGTGGGCTCCGCACTCAGCAGGTAGTCTGCTTGAGATTCTCTCTCTCCCTCCCCCTCTGCTCCTCCCCCCACTTGCGTGTTCTCTCTCTCTAAAATAAATAAATCTTTAAAAAATAGATTGGGGCGCCTGGGTGGCTCAGTCGGTTAAGCGACTACCTTCAGCTCAGGTCATGATCCCAGGGTCCTGGGATAGAGTCCCACATCGGGCTCCCTGCTCTGCGGGGAGCCTGCTTCTCCCTCTCCCACTCCCCCTACTTGTGTTCCCTCTCTCGCTGTGTCTCTCTGTCAAATAAATAATAAAAATAAAATCTTTAAAAATAAATAAATAAATAAATAACAATAATAAAAAATAGATTGATTACCCACATCCCGCCCCTCACACCCCATCCCCCACAAGCCCCCTTCTTCTTTGTTGTACATATTCTTGCCAGATGTGGACAGCTGTTTCATAGGCCTTTTTTTTTTTTTTTTACTTTGTACTATTTCTTCAGTCCCATCAATTATATTATGTTACATGTAATCCTATTACTTCTAGGGCAACCTAGAACTCCACATGGTTTGTTACCCATTCTTCCAGTGATGGCACAGAGACTGGCTGGTGGGGAGGCTATTTCACAGGGAATGAGACACTCAACCCAGTCCAGTAGAGTTTACATATAAATTCAGTTTTTTGTGTTTCACCAATGTGGGGAACAAGCATATTATTAGTCGGCTAAGCGGCCTCTGCCCAACCTTGATCTTGTGGAGTAAGGAAGGGGAAGAGGATAGGAACGGCTCACTTTGTCTTTCTCTGCTCACTTAACACCTTTGAGTGGTGGGCCCTGCGTTTTAAACAAATGGGCCATTCCAAGATAATCTTTCAAGGTCATTTCTCCAGGCTGAGTCCATTTCCAAACACTGCTGGAAAAAGCGGTTACGTCTTGAGTACTGTTATAGTCAGGGTCAAGGAATAATCCACAGAGCTAGTGATGTCAGCCAAGAGGAATGTATTCTGCCAACTGCCCATACAAAGATGTGTATCATAGCTGAAGCTTCTTAACACACTTCTCTCCCAGGCCTTCTTTGGGGAGGAGAGTCTCTCAATAAGCAGGGACGCCAACAACTTAGCCTTTGAAATATGATATGGGAAAAATCAGGATCAGCAAGTAAGTATTCTGTTCCACTGGATACTTATTGAGCTAAAACTGTGAGAAACCAAAGGGGATGATGTTTTCTAAATGATGAGAGGTATTTTAAGTAGTCAACAATATAATTTCAATGCATTTAATTTTTCAAACTATGCCACAGTCTCCTATGTGGTAGAAGGTGGTTTTGGCATTTAGAATGTGGTGTCCGTGTCTCCCATATGTTGGTTATAACTGAACCTAAAATGGGTAAGGCAATAGAGGGTGTGGGTGGAAGAGAGAACTTAGTTTAATATGTTTGTTTTTTATTCCAAACACTGTAGCTAGGCACTTTTTAAGCAATGAGAGACAGATAGATAAGGAGGGAGGGAGAAATGGGGAAAGAAAAAAAGAAAAGGAAGAAAGAAAGTCCATGTGAACCTCTGAAATCTAACCCTTCTCAACACAGTAGAAATACCTAGTGCTTCTTTGTTGACTGGTTCTTCCTCTGCCTGAGTATTATGAGTGGGTTAATGAGGAACTTGGATGAGTAAGAAGACCGAGGTTAAGAAAAAACAGACTCTGCCACTCAAAGCCATGTGATCTTGAGCAAGTCATTTTATCTTTCTAAATCTTATTCTTTCTCATTTGTACAATAAGTGGAACAACTCTCTTGCAAGCGGTTGTGCAGAGTAGGTGGGAATGCCCTTGGTAATTGTCAAGTGTTAAAGATGTGTAAGAGATTCTCACGGGGTCAAAAGAAGGCTTCCAGGTTTCCCCCACTATCTGAAAGTAGGACGTTCCTATGAAACCATCGGTGAGACGAAATGACTTAAAGCAGACGCAGTTACCATTTCATAAAAAAAGCAAAAATCCTATTCAGATTTCTTTCTGTTAGCCAACTCAGTTACTAATGGGGGTCCTTTCCACGTTCGTGAAAGTGAAGTGGCTGACCAGCGAACTTCCAGATCCTGGAGGAAATCTGTACCGCCAAAGAAGTTAAATGCATGGATCAGGGAGATGAAACAGCACACTTTGGCAGAGCTCCTTTCTGATAAAATCTGGTGCCTCTATGGTATCGGAGAAGCCTACCCAGTGGACTGGAGCTCACGGTCCCCCCAACACTTCAAACTCCGTCTTTAGAAAACCACAGGTCAAGAACTCAAGGAAACAGGTTATCAGAATAAACAATGCCTTGATCTTCCTCTTTCTCAGACACTCAGATCCTTTGACAGAGATAAATGCGAATGCGGAAGGACCTGAAGGCAAGAAAGTGTTTCAAGACTGCCCTGTAAGCCCATTTTTTTTACAGTCCTATACAGGACTTGCTGGGCCGCAAATCCAATTAGTGTCGCATCTCAACTGTTTTCCAAATTGGGTTGTTAGGATTTAGAATTGAAGGCGTTGTATTCTATGGACATTTGGGAAGTTACACATTAGAAGAACTGAGTTTTTGTTCAGATGCTGTCCTTCTTGGTGTTTCTTTAAGAATAGGAAGATGAGCATTTTACAGTCCTCCTTGAAAAGTCTATTTCTTCTTGCCTATAGATGGAAGCTCTAGTAGTCCCCTGTCCTCCTTAAATTCTCGCAAAACTACTGTCTATTTGGCATAATTAGCATAACTGATACTGTCCTGGTATCTAATTTGCAGTAGTAGGGAAAAAAAACTTAGTCTAGATATGTTGTGAATATATACCTTCATTGTTGTGGTAGTGTGACTTACAAGAAATAATGTGTTTGGTCTTTGCCCCGTTCCTGGCACAGAGCTCCTAAAAATCTTGGACTTTCCTATGATGAGAACAATGAAGGTGTCGTCTTTTGTTATGTTAATGAGATGACTTTAGGACCTCACCTAAGGATGGGGGCTGGTTGCCAGGAGAACCAACCACCTGATTAGAAGGTTGGAACTTTCAAATCCCTCCCTCCCCCAGTTTAAGAAAGGGAAAAGAGGCTGGAAGTTGAATCTATTGCCAGTGGTCAATGATTAGTCATTCAGACCCACATTTTGAAGCCTCCCATAAAACCCCAAAAGGACATGGTTTGGAGAGCTTCCAAGTAGGTGAAGGCATGTAGGTGTTGGGGACAGTGGCACACCAAGAAGGAGCTCTGCACCTCTGTGTATCTCTTCTGTCTGGCTATTCCCGAGTTGTATCCTTTTATAATAAACCGGTGATCTAGTAAGTAAAATGTTCCTCTGAGTTCTGTGAGCCACTCTAGCAAACGATTGGACCGAGGAGGAGGTCATGGGAACCTCCAATCTAGAGCCAAGGGGTCAGAAGCACAGATGACCACTTAGGATTGCGACTGGTGTCTGAAGGAAGGGGCGGTCTTGAAGGACGGATCCCTTAACTTGTGGGATCTGACACGATCTCCAGGGAGGTAGCGTGAGAATTGCGTTGAATTGTAGGACACCCAGCTGGTGTTGCTTGATGGTGTGGGAAACTCTCCCAAACCCACACGTTGAAATTGGGTGCAGAGCCTTATACTTGCTTACAAATGGTTTAGTGTGTCCTATGGAGATGCTAAGCTCATTTGGGGCAGGAACTCCATCAGATGTGACTTGTGTTCCTACTCCATTCTTCTTAGTGGGGTGTTTTCCTAACAACTGTCCCAAAGAATTGCTTGTTTCTTGATTTCTGATCATAAAGAGATTATATACTCACTTTTGGAAATTTGGAAAGAGAAAATTAAAAAGAAGAAAATGAAAATATTCCATAATATTACTTCCCACTAATAATATTTTGGTGGGGGTGACACAGATGTTTTGTGGTTAAGCCTGCAGGTTGTCTAAGAGCAGCCATAGCTCCCCATTTCCACTGCTCTTAGAAACTGCTTGTGTTCAGGCTTCTCAAACCCTTGCACCTGAGGGAGGCTGGCTGGAGCCAACTCTCTGGGTTTTGTGTTGCTGGGGCAATGTGTCGGGCATGGAACCCAATCCCGGGCAGTGGGACCAGAGGAGATGGCTGCGGGTGGGTGGGGACTCGTAAAATGGAAGCTTGGGAGGAAATGCCCCTTCCTCACCGGCCATGGCACTGTCTGGATCGTAAGGGAAAGCACTGCCAAGCTCTGCAAATGGTGGCGTGGAGAAGGGAAGCACACATCCACTCTTGATGAGCCACCAAATTCACCGGCTCCAGAGTGCACCTCTGGACTTCCGGTCCTGTGAGGGAAGGGTGGCTTCTTGTTGAAGTCGTTTTTAGCTGCATTTCTGTCACTTGTAGCCAAAATCATCCCACCTATCATGCATCCACCTCTCAGTGGCATATGGTGCACACCGTCCTTGTCATAAAGTGGTCCTCAAAAGCACACCCCACAAGATCGTGATTATCTGTTTGCTTATGTCCCTTTGTCACCAAGAGGGGAGACTGGGGTTTTTGTGGATTCTTGTTTGGTGAGGTTTTTTGTTCTGTTTTTCCCTCACGCTCAGACCCTAGCACAAATATCTGGCACAATGTAAGCACTAAGATTTTGTGGGATGAAGAAACTGATGGTGGGGTTATTGTGGCTACAAGCCATCCAGTGGCAGGTGGCAATTACTTCTTGAGCTCTGTGAAGTCAGGGACCGAGGATGCCCTGACCCCTGAATTCAGCACTTTCTAGTTGTTCCACCAAATACTTGTTGAAAGAATGGCTAAAAACTGAGGCGGGGGCGGGGATTTCATGATCCCACAAAAATCCAAGCTGTTCATGAGCGGATTCTATCGTTTGGACTGTGAGTGGAGGAAGGAGAGAATGACGGATGGTGGGGGGCGGGGAGAGGAAGAAAGGTCAAAGTCAAGGAAGAATCTGACCTTCACCCCTGCCCTGAGCTGTCCTGACAAAACGCACTAATATGAAGTGTGCACAAGGGGGCAGGCCAGAGCTGCTGGGAGAGCCAACCTGTTGGCTAGTTTGATCTTTGGTAATGTTTTCTAAAATAATGACTGTTAATGCAGAGCTGGTGTGTAAGCACACTTTCGCTTATTAAAAGACACTGAAAAAGCCAAATCCTTCTTTAACAGTGCCATCATGTATTCCCCAAAGCACATTTTAATCCATGTTAAAAAGGAACCAAATATGCATCTGACGGTCCTTGTGTACTTTCTGTGGCCTCTTTGTAGAAGAATTAAATTGGTTCCAGAAAGGAATCAAGACGTTCAGGATTTCAGGCAGCCCATTCCCAAGGTTTGACTTACGCTTCTGTACTGAACATGAGCTAATGAACTGCAGTTTTTCAAAAAAAAGCATGGATTCTAGTCCAGGTTTTCTCTCTTTCTAGATGTATGGCTTTGAGAAGTCACTTAGCATCTCTGGAATATATATATATTTACTTATAAATATATATGTATATATTTAATTTGCAAAATAAAGGGATTTGTAAGGGCCAACATTTCTCAGTCCAATAAAAGTATGGATTGCAAGCCATCTAAAATCTCTACTAGAGACCAGGGAAGTAAGAAGAAGAAAGAGGGTGACCAGGCAGAGGAACCATCAGGACAAGTGAGAGGAGGAGTAGAGGCAGAGATCAGAGAGTTTAGGCCAAGAAAGATGGGCCTCATTTTGGGAAAACACTGGACTAAGATCTCTAAAACTCTAATTCTTTATATTTTTACTTGAACGTCTTCCAGCGACCCAACCTGCCCCACTTCAATGTCTTCTCCCCATAAACCCTCTCTCTTTCCCAGCATCCTTGCCTGCTGATAGCTCATTCACTGCACTTCCTCCGAACCCAGCCCCAGGCGCCCTTGCCGACCGTTGATCTCAGAGCCAGTCTGGTGGGGAAGGCAATCAGTCACCAAATCTGGCTCATCTTGGATTTGAACGTCTTTTCTATCGCTGACATTCTTTCATATTTAAAGTCCGACCCGGGCCTTTCCCGAGTGCCTGGACAATCTCTTCATTGACCGTCCCCCACCCCCACGTTTGTCTCACTATGTCTGCAAACCACTGTCCACTGAGCTTCCTCAACACTCCTTGATGCCGTTATGCCCCTGTTCCAAATCTTCAGGGGCTTCTTATTGCCTATCAAATGATGATTACCTTTCTCTCCTTTAAGATCTTCCCTTAAGATCACCACCCCATTTTCACCACTCTGCTTTCGTGCCTGATGACACTGTCCACCCCCCAACTATAAGAAGCCTCCTCTCAGTTCCAGGCATCTTCATGCGTGCACATTTCGGGGGTGATGTGCAGGTGTTTCAACTCTGCATTTCCCCTTCCTGATAGGATCCAGCATGTCCTGCTTGGTTTCCACTTCTTCACATAGTCCCCCCACCTAGCGCGTCTCCATTCCTGCTGCCATCATTGCTTTGGGGAGAACAAGCGGAGTGACCCAAACCAGGCCGATCAGACTGTGTCTGGGCTTCTGGACTCCCAGGACAGACTGCTGTGTCTCCCGGATGAGGTGGGCATGAATGTGAAGCCTGGAACTGCTGGGTTCCTTCTGCCGCCAGAACGTTAAGCTGGTATTATAGAAAGCAGAGTGTAGAGATGAGAAGAAACGAGATCCTTCCTCGATGACATGGGACACTGGACTTTACAGGTACATGAGCCCATAAAACCCCTTTATTGCTTAAGCTAGTTTGATGAGGGCTTTCTGTAGCTTGCAATTGAGAGCATCCTAACAGAGCGGGCACTGTTCCAGCAAAGCCCGGCTCTCATGCGGCTAACCTCCGACTATGGGGCTTGGAGGAGCCATACCAAAACAATAACAGCGGCAACAAACCCAAAAACAAGCAAACAAAAACCAAGAAATAAATAAACAAGGTAATTTGATATACTGGCAAGTTCTATGAAGAAAAAAAAAGAAAATGATACAGAAGGGTTAGACAGAGGAAGGCTGTTTGAATCGAGTAGTCAGGAAAGGCTTCTCTGAGGAAGTAACATTTCATATTTAATGAGAAACAGGAGCTAGCCGTGGGTAGCCGAAGAGGAAGAATATTCTAAAGGGAACAAGCCAGTGTGAAAGCTTGCCAGAGGGCTGTGGCTGGGCAAGGAAGGAGAGGAGTACATCATGATGCGTCCTCCTCTTTCCTTAATTACCTCTCCCTCTTTCTATGAGTCTTTTGAAGATTTCAAGGCCTGTCTCATGCCCCACCCCCTCTCGAACTTTCCCTGACTGAGCTAAGGATCCCTTCTCCTTTGGGCTCCAGTGCTGGATCATCCTTTCCACTTGGAAACTGGAACTTGGAGAGAAGCTCCAACGTACTATGTTCTATGGCCCTCTGATTTTTTCTTATGATTTTATTGACTTTCCTTAATTTGATTCTAGTCTTTGAGAGCATCTTATGTTTTTGGTGTGTCTCGAACAAAAGCTTAATGCTAGTCAGCTTAACTGTTAGGAGATACACCATGCTTCTAGATTCACTGCCTCCTTACCAGGGAGCATTTGTAAGATGAGACTGAACCAGATGGAGTTGTAATTTTGGGGGGAGTCAAAACCATCAAACTTTGGCAATTTTGTCTGGTTTAACCCATATAATATCATCTTTCATTACACTATAGGCCAACTCTACCACTAGCAGTCCAAATGCATTGGTCATGGTTCCAGAAGAATTCCCTTTGTGGAACCTGGGCCTTCCAAGGAAATGCTCCTTTGCAGGGAACTGTACCTTTGATCACCTGACCGTCCCCTACATTAGCTGTGGGCAGCAAATTATTTTTTAAAAAACACTATGTAATTTAACATTTATTTGAATTTAGGCTCGAATGTTGTGTTTGAATTTTATGCACGTGACTGCTTTTTAGTGATATGATTTGAAAAGAGTGGTGGGTTATTGGTGAGATCTAGGCCCCAAATTCTTGGCCACTTTTTTTTTTTTTTTAAGATTTTATTTATTTATTTGACAGAGAGAGAGAGAGCACAAGTACGCAGAGAGGCACGCAGAGGGAGAGGGAGAAGCAGGCTCCCCACAGAGCAGGGAGCCCGATGCGGGGCTCGATCCCAGGACTCTGGGATCATGACCTAAGCCGAAGGCAGCCGATTCACCGACTGAGCCACCCAGGCGCCCCTTCCTGGCCACTTTTAATGAAGCCACGACTGAATGCAGGTACCCATAAAGGAGGCAGCCCCTTGGTCCTCTCTCTGGGCCCGGGAACTTGTTGGCAGAACTCTTTTCCTGTGCCTGAAAAGAAGACAAAACAGGCCCCCCCGCCCCCCCATGGATCTGTTTGCTGCCACAGTGATGGCCTTGGCCCTCCCCCACCCCACTCGTAGCACATGATCTGCCAGGAGTGGTCAGAATTATAACCCTCCTGGGCTGGAGGCCCTCCTTTCCCTCTAGAATGGTAAATGGCTATAGATTTTCCCCCTGCTTTATTAGTCTATGTTCTCTGTGAAGGGGCACATGTTTCAGGATTATTTGTTTATTTTTCATCTCGACTAACACATTTTTGTACCTCCTTGGGCCTCAGCTTCCTTACCTGTAAAACAAGACCCAGGCCAAATGATTTCTAAGGTCGTTTTTAGCAAACACCCCGTAGCTAACCAATGACTTTTCATTGGTAAGATGTTATGCACCCATTGTAGATATACACACATGCACACATTTACTCATAGACTTGATTTTGAGCATAATTCCTCACTGTAGCATTTCCAAGCAAGTGTCTTTTAAAGAGTAGAAATAAATCTTCATAGGAGCAATACACACTTCGTCAACGACTTCATTACAGCTTAACTGAATTTCTTCAAACATGACAAAGGCACTAAAGAGGACAACTCGAAAGTTCTAAAGGGAGCAGTTTGCATTTGGGAAAAAAAAATAGCAAAAAAGTATCAGTGGTTTCTTAAGGAGTGAAATCCCCCCTTTTGCCCTTTTTCTTGAGTTTTAAAAATAGCCTAAATGGAATCTTACTCAACTTTCTACAAGAAAACATACCTTTAGGCTGAGAGACAGCATTAGAAATTTCATCCTAAAGAATTATTTTTTGCGGGGGGTGGGGGGGGGTCTGGGGTGGAGTTAGCCTCAAGATAGAGGCTTCTAATTAAATTGCCCTCTCAACCAGAGCTGCAGAGTATACGCTATAATCACCACAATTCAGTTTAAATCTGGGACGGAATGATAATTTTGTTAGTTCAGAGGTTTTTAAACTATGGCTCATAACTGCTGGATAGTTTCTGATGACTTTTCAAGGTTCTGCAAGGCATGCGCATTTGCTGGGGGACCAGGGGATTTTCCGTAAATGAACAAATAAGAAAGATTTTACAGTCTCAGGAAGTTTAAGTAGGTCTCAGATGATCGGGAAGTGCTGTAGTTGTCTTCCTGGCTTTGCAGAGGACAACACATCCACGACAAATCATTCGGGAGGAAGCTTTGAATGCTTTTCCTATGAATAGGATCCGAGTGGCCTTTATTCACCTGCACCCTTTGTCCCAGTTCATCCGAAGTGCAGCCTCAGGAAGTAAAAGCTGAAGGCTGGAGTGAGGTTGGTCCAACCCGTGACCTTGGCCTCAGCCCTTCAAGCCTACCACCTGAGCCAACCAGTCCTAAGCAAACCAGATCATGCCCTCCTGCATTTAATCAATAATACTGCTTGAGTGCATTGTGCTAGGGGAAGAGGGACACCGAAGCAGAAAAAAAGGTGCATGGGACCAAGAAGCTTACATTCTTGGGAGAGCAGATGTTGATGGATCAACCCATGAGTAAAAGTAAATGAAAACTGTCATAAGAACTATGCTAGAAATGTTAAGGTTTACTGCAAGCACAGAACATGGGCACAGAACCTAATTGAGCAGTAGGCAAGGAACAGAGACATTTGAACTGGAAGCTCCAGGATAAGGAGGAAAGTTAACCAGGCGGAGTGCAGCATCCGCATTCTGGTCGGCGGGACCAGCATGTGCAAAGTCCCTGAGGTGGGAAAGAGTTTGGCTCTCTCAAAAAAAACCAGAAATGGGGAGCTCAGTCTGGCTAGAGCAGTGTTTCTAGAGTATGGTCCACAGGACTCTGGGGGTCCCTGTGACCCTTTCAGGAGTTCTCCAAAGTCAAAACTGTAATCAAAATAACACTGAGAGGTTACCTGCTTCTTTCCCTGTGTTGACATTGACCTGAACGGTGTAAACGCAAGGGCGGGTCAAAGTGCCGGCGCCTTATTGATAATAAAGGCAACACCACAAACAGGCCAAGCAGCTACAGTTTCTCACTGCCGCACGCTCAGTTCTACAAACTGCCCATTCACTGAAGTTTGCCCTTGATGAAGCAGTCTAAATCATTAGTTTTATGAAATCTCGACCCTTGAGTACACGTGTCTTTAGTATTCTGGGTGGCTTAGCCGCAGAGCGGGTCGAAAGCACTTCTGCGGCATACTGAAGAATGAAGCTTGTCCCAAGGAAAACCGTGTGACTCAGCTACGAGATGCACCAGCCACTTTTTCACAGAACACCATTTTTACTGAGAGGACGACTGACGGACACATTACGGTTATTAATCCTTGGGTCACTAGCAGACCTTTTCTAGAAGATGAATGAGGGTGCCTGGGTGGCTCAGTTGGTTAAGCGACTGCCTTCGGCTCAGGTCATGATCCTGGAGTCCCGGGATCGAGTCCCGCGTCGGGCTCCCTGCTCGGCGGGGAGCCTGCTTCTCCCTCTGACCCTCCCCGCTCTCATGCTCTCTCTCTCTATCTCATTCTCTCTCTCTCAAATAAATAAATAAAATCTTTAAAAAAGAAAACGAATGAAAGATGCCCATCATGTCAAGGCAAGCAACTGATGCTATTTGTTGGCCAATGATAAAATTCAAGCTTTCACATGAAAATTTTGGAATTTTGGAGAATTTGTATCTGCTACTTTGATCTCGATATCTTCCCAATACTTACAAATGCTTCCAAATACTCATGTAAGATTGATGGTGGCAATATTCCAGGTTGCTGTCAGACAATATAATTTTTCCACAGAAATTTATGAAAATCTCCTTGGTGAAAAACTGTATTTTATTTATAAATATAGATGCAAAAATTCTAATTAGAATACAATCAAACACCATTATCAATAAACCAATTAGAGTTTATTCAGGAATGTGAAAGTATTTCAATATCAGGAAATTGGTTAGCATATCATTACTTCAACAAATTAAGGGAGAACATTGATATGATTTTATCAATAGATGCTTAAAAGGCATTCAATATAGGAGACATTCCTAATTAAACTCTAACTAAAAGATGACTATAAGGAAAGCACTTAAATAGAATAAAAATATTTCCAAAAAACCCTCCACTAATTGTCTTCATGGCAACAATAAAACCCTTTCTTTTAAACTCAAGATCTAGACAGGAAAGCCTGTTATGACCATTACAGTTTGACTCTGTCTTGGGGGAGCTAGTGAATGTAATAAAAAAACAAAATGAGTAACAACAACAACAACAGCAAAAACACTTGAAAAGAAGAAATAAATACTGTGCATTTTTGCTGATGATATAGAATTCAAGAGATCCTAGTGCTTTTTTAAAACATTATAATTAATTAGAAAATTTAAGAATCTGAGGTTATAAGATCAATATACATAAATTACTAGCTTTTATTTATTCTGATAATAAGGATATAGAAATGGAAAAGGAAAATATTCTATTTACAAAATAGTGAGCAAAAATATCAGGGAATACAGTTAATAATAAAGGCACATTTATGTGAATATAACTGATTTTATTAAGGGTCACAAAACAAAGTCTGCACAAATGGACAGATATACCACATCCTTGGATGGGAAAGTGGAATATCACAACACTACTAATTCTCCCCCAAAACATATAAATATGATGTCATTACAATTGTAGTTTTTTTAGCAGGGGTGTGAGTGGAGACTGGATAAAATGATTTTAAACTTCGTAAGGGAAAATAAATGCTCAGGAATAACGGAAGAGAATAAAAAAGAACAGCAACAGGGGAACCGTCCTACTGTACATCAGAGTGTACTATAAAGCCATTATGAAATAAATGTGGTCTTAGTAGGGGAATGAGAAATGGATCAGTGGAAAAGAAAAGAATCCAGAAGTAGTCTTATGTATGAGAATTTAATATACATTATATATCAAATGTGGTAGTTCAATTGAGTGGGAAAATAATAAATTATTTAAAAAATGATTCCAGTATAACCGGCTGTCCATCTGAAATAAAATAAAATGCCTATTTTACACCATATACAAAACTACATTCCCCAGAGAGTAAAGTCTTAATGGTAAACAACAAAACAGGACAAAATATTGCAGCAATATCTAGGAGAGTTTGTGTACAATCTGTGGACAAGGAAACCTTAGGAAGATTGGAAAACACAGAGACTCTAAAAGAAAAGATATATCTGACCACATTAAAAATGTGTATGGGTAAAGATATAAAGAAAATCAAAATATGAATGACAGATTTGGGAAAAAAGACACTTGTAGTGGCAAGTATGTAAGTATTTATATAATATAGGGATTAATGATATAAGAATTAACATAGGAATTAATTTATATAAACAGAAAGATTTTTTAAATTGGCAACTCAACAGAAAAATGATCAAAGAATATGGAAAGGCAATTCATAGAAACATGCATCCAGAATGCCAAGTGTCCAAAAAGATGCTTGAATTTACCATAGTTGGGAAATACAAATTGAGTAATAACAAGACATCACCTCATGATCAGCAAGCCAGTCAAAATTAAAACAATTACAACATATACCATTGGTGGATATGTGAATTTTATGGCATTTGAGGAAAGAAATCTAACACTGTCTATTGAAATTGAAAATATACATACTCAGAAGACTACACAGGCAAACTGTGGTTGGTATATGCATACAATGGAATACTACTCAGAAGTAAAAAGGAACTATTTGACATGTAACAACATGGTTTAATTTCAAAAACATTATGCTGAGAGAATAATCCAGATACAAGAGAGTCCAGACTGTATGTTCCCATTTATGCCAACTTTAGAACACGGAAAACTAAGCTATGCTATTAGAACATCTGTATTAGGATGTCTATTCATAGCAGGATTCAGAGAGGCAAAGACTAGAAACCAAATGAATCTTCATTAATACAGAATGGGTGATTGTAGTCCACACCAAGGACTAGCGCACTGTCAATGAAAAAGGAAGGAATAGAGGTATACCAAACGGTTTGGAGGGATTTCTTCAATGTATTGTTTATGCACGAGTGCAGAAAAGCATTAACAATGTAATCCCATGTTTGTGAAACAATGACTCCACCCCAACATCCAAATGTACATATATGTCTATGCATGTGTATGTTGGGTCTGCAACTCATTATAGGGATATGGAGGAAAATATGGAAACATACATGTTAGGTAATGTTAATATGGATTACAAGGGGAGGAGAATGGAAGGAAAAGATGGGGAAAGGCGTATCAAGTTAAAAGAAAAAAGAGTGAACTAGAAACAACAGTATATACAGTATGATTACATTTGTGCAGTTAAAATTTATATTTATAGAGGATTACTCCAAGAAAATGCTGCCCATCTTGTTGATATTTTGAATTTGATCCATGGGTTAAACTAGACCTTCCAATTATGCATTTGGACTGCATATCAGTCCTTCTTTACGTGTACAGAATGGAACATTAAAAGCCCTTTCTATTTTACAAAGAAACTAAAACTGTAAAGCATAACTGACTTGCCCCAACGAACACAGTGAGGAAGTGGCAAACCATGGATTTGAAGCAGGCGGTCTAACTCCACGAGCCACACACACGTATGTGCTAAATGCCTTCTGAGAGTTTAGCAAGAGGTAAGTCAGAAACTTGCCTTGGGTGCAAAATTTAAAGAAGTGCTGAGAAACTCAGGAAACCAGGGAAATAATATTTGGAAACAAAAATGAAATGAATGCAAAAAAAACACCCCATATTTGAACAAAAATATCAAAAATTTCAATAAAGGTAGGATCTGACCCTGCATTTGCATGGCTAGGTCTCACTTGCCTCACCTGAACCCCAACCCCCTTGGATCTGCTCTTCATTGAAAATTTGATATTTTGCTCATCATAGAGTGTTTTACATTAATTTGGATTAAAAAAATATTGTATGAAACATTATTGATCTTGATTACTGAGTTTCGGGGTGCCCCTTTAAATGTAGTACCAGAGGTAAGTGCCTCTCTTGCCTCCCCCTAATCTCAGCCCTGCTCGTCTCCAATCATTAGGCAACCGTGTGAAACTAAGCCAAGCACTGTGTGTATCTGAGACTCTGTTTTCTCATCTGTAAAGTGGGGATGATGGTTTCCCTGCCCACTTCTTAGGGTTGTGGTGAGAAACTAAGAAGTCATGGATGAGCTAGTGCTTGTGAAACGTACCTACTCTTGCTACCGGAGTTGCTCATGAAGGGATAAGCAAGTTGAATCCCCCAGGCTTGGACATGCTGTTGTGGGCTTGGCCTGACCACGCCCATTGCTGGAAGGTCCTCTGTAATTCTAGTCTTTGTTTGGGTGGCTATTTGGCAGGTGCAGTAGCCTTCATCAGTCATGCTGCCCCCCCATGTCTGAACATGTGGCACCAGGATGTACCTCTCAAGCTAGAGCAGTGCTTCTCTAACTCGCATGTGCACACCGATCACCCAGGGATCTGGTTAAAACCCATATTTGCATTTGATCGATCTGGGGTGGGTCACAAGAGTCTGCATGTCCAGCAAGCTCGCAGGTGATGCCCATTACTGGTCCACAGACCACACTTGCTTTGAGTAGTAAGGAGCAGAAGCAGGACCTGTGGTGAATGGGTCAGCAAGGCTGAAATGCACCAAGGAATGATAGGGCACTACCCCGCAGCATTGGTGTAAGCATTTTAATCCTTACACTAGCCCTGTGAGGTAGGCTGAAGCCCACCGAAGACCACCAGGAACACACCACTACTCACACAAAGTTGGATTTATTCAGCCTGCTGCAAGAGAGAACACACACCAAGGAACCATATGAGGGAATTGGAGGGGTTTATTATTGGATTTGGGCTTGTGCTGGGGAGTCTCAGGAGGGTTAAGGGGCTGGGTGCCATCCAGGCACAAGGGCAATGTGATGACTGGACATCTTGGTAATCCATTTCCTTCCTTCTTTCTTTCTCTCTTTCTCTTTCTTTCTTTTTCTTTCTTCTTTCTCTCTTCCTTCCTTCCTTCTTTCCTTCCTTCTTCTCTTTCTCCCTTTTTTCCTTTCTTTCTTTCTCTCTTCCTTCCTTCCTTTCTTTCTCTTTCTTTTCCCTCCTTTCTTCCTTCTTCTCTCTTTCTCTCCCTTTCTTCCTTCCTTCTTCTCTCTCTCCCTTTTTTCTTTCTTTCTTTCTCTCTTCCTTCCTTCTTTCTCTCTTCCTTCTTTCCTTCCTTCTTCTCTCTCTCCCTTTTTTCTTTCTTTCTTTCTCTCTTCCTTCCTTCTTTCTCTCTTCTTTCCTTCTTTCTTTCTTTCTTTCTTTCTTTTCTTTCTTTCTTTCTTTCCTTTCTTTCTCTCTTTTCCCTCCTTCCTTCCTTCCTTCTTTCCATCTTTCCTTCTTTCTTTTCTCCCTCCCTTCTTCCTTCCTTTCTTTCTTTCTTCCCCCGGGAGGATGAAGGATTAAAGTAGACAGAGCTACCATCATAGCTCAGCAGTAGTCACACAGATCAGTCAGACGACAGGCACATTAATTACATTTGTGGTTGCAGGATGTCCTTCTCTCTGTTTTGGATCATACATACTCACGACTGGCCTTGTGGCTGGTTTGTTCCGACAGTTAAGGAGTGACCTTTTCTTTTTTCTTTTTTTAAAGATTTTATTTATTTATTTAATTGACAGAGAGAGAGAGAGAGCATGAGGGGGAACACAAGCAGGGGGAGTGGGAGAGGGAGAAGCAGGCTTCCTGCCGAGCAGGGAGCCCGATGCGGGGCTCGATCCCAGGACCCCGGGATCATGACCCGAGCCGAAGGCAGTCGCTTAACCAACTGAGCCACCCAGGCGCCCCAAGGAGTCCTTTTCTGATTATTGTTTTAAATCTGTGAGGGGTGTTTATGTTCCTTTAGGAACATCGCCGCCAGTGCTATCTAGACCTGGGCGACACTGGGCCCTGGATCCAGGCCCTGTGTCTCTGAGGGCCCCTCACAACTTGCTTGGAATTTTCTAAGCCCCTCCCCAGTGCCCGTGCTGGCCAGTGTTGGCCATGCCATCATGCAGGGGCGCCCTGAGCCTGGACTGGAACGCGTGTGGGCTCCAGGTCCTGTTTCTCCCCTTCGGAGCACAATCTGGATCTCTACCCTGACCATGGGGTCGCCCTGATGCCCCCAGGAGCTGGAGGACTCATGCCCACATGGTCATCTGCGGCCCTGTGCATGGGCACCTGTCCCAGGAGGGCATCCTGACAAGCAACGTGTTATCCCCATAGAGACACAGAATCTCTATGCAGAACTGAGTGAGACCGAGCTGACAGAAGGGTGCTGGCACACTGAGCCAGAGTGACTCAAGTTGGTTTTTGTTTTTGTTTTTACACTGCATACTTTATTTATTTTTAATGCCTATTTTTATTTAAAAATTATTTTCAGCTCCATTGAGGTATAACTGACAAAAGTGGAAGACATTTAGAGTGTACGCTGTGATGATCTGATAGACGTATACATTGTCAAAGCATCCCCCCGCCATCTCGTTAGCTAACACATCCATCACCTGACATATGCATCTTTTTTTTGTATGGTGAGAACATTTAAGTTCTACTCTCTTAGCAAATGTTGATTATACAATACAGTGTTATCAACTACAGTCACCGTGTTACATCTTCTATTTTCAGACCTTATTCATCTTATAGCTGAAAGTTTTCCCCTTTTACTACCCTCCTTATTGCCCCCCACCCCCGAGCCCCTGGCAACCACTTTCCACACTCTGTTTCTGAGGCTGACTTTTTTTTAAAGATTGCACTCAAATTGTTTTGCGGCCCCAAAGAAGATATTTGCCTGGGGCCCCTCCCATCCAAGGACTGGACCTGCCACAGCCCAGCTGGTGGTTGCTGGGGCCATTTGTCACTTTCTGAATTATCACCACCCTCATTATAAAGAAGAGGAAGCGGAGGTTCACAGTGGTTGAACAACTCGCCCGTGATTCCGCGGCTGGTGAACGGTGAAGCAGGGACTCAGACTCCAGTGAGCATGCTCCAAGGCTGGGGCTCTACCCCATGTGCTCCCTTGGCCACTTTGCCAACTCCAAGGGCACCTTGGATGACTCCAGCCCCATCATCTGTGCTCCATACACTGCTGACATTCTGAACACTGCTCTTGCTTTTCAAATTACTTAAATGGTCTTTAATTTTTTTTTTTCCCTGCATGGTCCTTGTAAATCTGCATGTGTCTTCCATAATTTTGCTCTTTCTCTCCTGCCTCCTCCTGACGCTATGTCCTTTGGACCGATACTGACACCCAGTCCAGATTTGTCACAGGATGATGGAAACACTCCAGAGCATTAACTTTGGCTTTATGTGAACACCAGAGACTGTGAACAACTAAGAATGTTCTCTCAAATGGCACGGGGACTATCCAGATTGCTGGGGGTGGTGCTGAGGTTAGCTGTGAGGAGGAGGCGGCACAGCCATGTGGGCAGGGAAGCAAAATGTGTTAAGTCTTCTATTATGGGGTCAGCCCACCCAGTGTGGTCACCCACCCCACTGCTGATTTCAAGAACTAGAACCCGAGGAAGCTGGGCCGTGACTAAGAGGCTCAGTGCCCTCTCAACAGAGAGAGGTGGTCTTGTTGCTCCAGTGGGATGAACCTGGTTTATGTCATCGGAGAAGGTTCCAGAACACCACTGTATTGGGAAGCCTCCTCTGTGTGAGTCCAGTGGTCAATCCACTTCGGAGGCAGTGTCTATAATGGAAAGCACGTTGACGTCGTCGTCTACTGACATGGACTGGGATCCCAGCATTGCCAGTACAGGAGCTGTGTGACCCTATGGAAGGTCCCTAAGCCCTCTGCGCCTCAGTTTCCTCATCTGAAGAGTGGAGATCATTTCTTTCTCAAATGACTGTCGTGAGGACTGGAGGAGACGATGTCCGTGCCTGGTACAGAGTACGCCGTGGCTACCGTTACCCTTTCTGTCTGAGACTGTCTTACTGAGGGCAGCTGAGACCATGGGCTGGCTCTCCCTGGTGTCACTTCAAAACATTAGGCAGCTCTCTCCCACCTATATGCAGTTTGGTTTGAAAAATCAGTTACAAGTGAAACATCCGTTAATAGGTCCGAACCATTTGCGCCCCCTTTCTTTGTTCAGCCTGTATCATCCCTGCACGTAATGACGTTCAAAAGCTCTGCCACCTTCTGTGCAGTAGAAGCTTCTTTCACTCGTCCAGAAGTTTCCTTTCCAGAGTTCACTCTAGGCCTGACCTTCTTAATTTCCTTGGCACTTGAACATCTCCTTTCTCCTCTTTAAACATTTTGTTTATCGCTCGCCACCGTGTTTCCGCGGTAACTTTAAGACTTTCCCAAAGGACACCTGCAAGAATATTCCAGGGTGGGGCACACCCTCCCGTTTCTTCCTCCCCATCGGTGTCTCTGTTCTGAAGGCCCCGCATGCTGTGGGTTGTTTAGGGAAGATTAGTTAGCCGCCATTGCTGTGGGCCAGATGTATCTAGGCTTGACTCCTGTCTCTACTATGCGGCAGTCAGCCGTGTGACTCAGCCCCCTGTGTTAGGTGGATGTGTCACGAGCTGCCACAAGGCTGGAGGGGGTCAGGGGGCCCAGGCGGGGAAGTGCTTGGCAGGGCGGCACGGGGCGGGAGACCAGGCCCGGGAGCTGAGGCAGCCATGTTCACTGGCCAATCCACCTTAGAACAAACCTCATCTCTTCTTTTTTTTTTTTTAAAGATTTTATTTATTTATTTGAGAGAGAGAGAATGAGAGAGAGAGAGAGCACATGAGAGTGGGGAGGGTCAGAGGGAGAAGCAGACTCCCTGCCGAGCAGGGAGCCCGATGCGGGACTCGATCCCGGGACTCCAGGATCATGACCTGAGCCGAAGGCAGTCGCTCAACCAACTGAGCCACCCAGGTGCCCCCAAACCTCATCTCTTCTTGCCTAACTCCTGCCAACCTCCTCTTGACCAACTTTCTGGCCTCCCACACTATCCATGTTGCATACTTGTTGCCAACTTCTATTCGTAAAATGTGACTTTTATCATGCTGTCCTTCTACTGAAAAAAACAAAATCTTCAAAAATTTCCCCTTGACGAGGCTTGCGTTTAGAACCCTGTATGGAATAGCCTCACAATTCCTCCCTCTCTTTTCTCAGCCTCCTCTGCCTCCACATCCCTGCACCTGTCTTCAAACATATGAGGATTCTACAAATATCTGGCGACGCCAACAGGCCTGCCACCCAGCCTACAGACTTTTGGGAGAAATGAACGCCCCCAGGGAAGTGGAGATCTGAACTGTGCCTCCAAGTGCGAACAGGGGTTTCTTTGGGGGCAGGTCAAGTCGGAGGAGAGGAGGGTCTCTGGCAAGAAAGGACACAATGAAAAGAGAAGATGGTGGCAGGACACAGTGTATGGGGGCAAAGAAGTCTGGGGAGGCTGAAGTCTTGGGCCTAAGTGCAGCGGCGGGAGGTGGGGGCAGGTGGTGCTGGGCCCCCTAGGCCAGCACGGGGCTTTGGGTTGTAGCCTGTGCGCCGCAGAGGTTCCTGACCATTCTTAAGCAAGGATGTACCATCCTGTAATTTCCAAAGAAAAGAGCAGTTGAACGGTCATAAAAGGATTTCATGGTTATTATAGAGAATTGGAAAAACACAGAAAATACTGAAAAAATAAAAAAGTAAAGATTAGAAAATAAAATCTTGTGGCCTGGAGATAAACATTGATAACTTATTGTATTTACTTCTTATTCTTTCCCTCCCTCTCTCAGTGTGACTGCCGTGTAATGAGTGCTTACTATGTACAAGGCGTTGTTACGACACCTCTCCTCATTCAGTCCTCACGATGGCCCTGTGTTGTAGACAAAATATTTATTTGCATTTCCAGATGAGGAAGTGTTAAGAAGCTTTTCTGGGTCCAGCAAGTGGGAAGTGGCAGAGCTGGGCTTTGGACCAGACAACGGGCTCTGAACCCCGAAGCCACATTGCTGCTCAGCGGTCACACAGTCAACACAGATGCACATATACTTAGAGAGATGTAAAATTTTTGTTTAAAATGGAGTCTGGCATCCCAATTTTCTGAATTGGGGCTTTAAAAAGAATTTTGAGGGACACCTGGGTGGCTCAGTAGGTTAAGCGTCTGCCTTCAGCTCAGGTCATGATCCCAGGGTCCTGGGATCGAGTCCCGCATCAGGCTCCTTGCTCGGCGGGGAGCCTGCTTCTCCCCTGCTGCTCCCCCTGCTTGTGCTCTCTCTGACAAATAAATAAATAAAATCTTTAAAAAGAGTTTTGGTGGGTGCGTGAAGGAGCTGTGTAGGTGGGGAGTAGTTCAGGAAGTGTGCTGGGGAAGACAAATGAGGTGCCCACAAGAAAGAGATGGATGAGGGTCAGCGACAAGTGTAGAGGTGGGGAAGAGGTGATGAGTATGGAGACCTTTAGGAGGTGGAAATAACAGACGATGACTCAGTGCGTGTGCACCTGAGAGTGTGTGTGTGCATGTGTGTCCATGTGTATGTGTGCGTGTGCGTGTCGAGGGGTAGTTGAGGGAAAGGAAGTGATGAGGGGAAATCCTGGGGATTCTTTATTGAGCACCTGAGTGGGTGGTAAAGCTGTCACAGGAGGGAGGAAGCTTAGGAGGACCAGGAGGGGATGAGTTCCTCTGGGACCTCATGAGAGGGTGGTATCTGCCAGCTGGACACGTTCACTAGGCAGTTAGAAACACACAGGTGGAAAACAGTGGTGTTGGCTGCATTGTTCATACTCAAGTCTAGGGATATGAGGTTCCCAGGGAAGAACGGATGGAATATTTATTATTTATTTATTTATTTTAAAGATTTTATTTATTTATTTTGAAGATTTTATTTATTTATTTGACAGAGAGAGAGAGACCACACAAGCAGGGGGAGCAGTAGAGGGAGAGGGAGAAGCAGGTTCCTCGCCGAGCAGGGAGCCCAACTCAGGGCTCCATCCCAGGACCCCGGGATCACGACCTGAGCCGAAGGCAGATACTTAACCATCTGAGTCACCCAGGTGCCCCCGGGTGCAATATTTAAAAGAGGAAACAGCAGAGGAAGCTTAGGGACACGTCAGACAGGATGGCAGAGTCAGATGGTTGGATTTGAGAGTGGCCAACATGCAGAGATCATAGAGCTGGATGGGATGGGGTCAGAAGGCGGAGGCCACTAGACTCAATGCTCTCCTCCTGAAACCCCCGTTTCTGTGGGCTAATCTCTCACCCACCTTTCAATTCATTTTTGCATGTTCACCCTGCTTCATTGGTCCCCTTCCTTGTCCTAACCTGGTGCACTGAACCTCTGTGTCTCTAAGACCGATTTACACCCCCACCTCCTCCAGCAAGCTTTCCCACCTGCTCACCACTGGGCCTCTAGCCCTCTGTTTATCATCGCCCCCCCCCCATCACTTATCTTGTTTTCTCCCAAGATTCCAAGCATCTGGGGCAGAGGCTTGGCCTTCCTTGGAGCCTCAGTGTCTGATGTGTTGGTTGCTTATAACTCACAGCATAGAGTCTATTATTTTACTTGTATAGTTTGGATTTTTAAAAATACACTTTCTTTACACCAGGATCTCCTCTGCCCGTTGTAGCTCAGTCTCGGCTTTGCAAATTCTTCCCATGGCATCTTCTTCCCTGTTGGCTTGGCATTTTGCTCCTTGAACGCTCCACAGGGAGCCTGGGCACTGAGACGCATCTTCTGTCCGCTTGCCTTTTCTCGCTTCCCCATTGGTCTCTAAAGCAGACGTCTCTCACTCCCAATTTATGACAACCCCTCATCCTAGAACCCACGGTGCATTCCTCTGGCATGCCATGCTTGCCTAAACACTTAGCTGTTTGTAAGTATTGACTAATCTGATGGGGTTGAGACAGGTATAATCTGCTCCATGCCCTTCTTGCAGCATGAATTCAGTGACTCTCTACCAGCCCTCTAGGCAACTATAATGGCAGGTTTCAAATCTCCACCAAGAGCTGCACAACTTCATCTTGAATTCTTCCAATCCTTGTAGGTTCCATGTAGAACCAGAAAGAATCCTCACTCATATACTAGTGTATATGCATGTGTGTGTGTGTGTGTGTGTGTGTGTGTGATGAGCAACAACAGTGATTACAATGACGATGGCATTGATAATAATCATTACCGTTTTCTGAGCACTTACTACATGGCAGGCACTATGCAAAGTGCTTTATAGACATGGCTTCATTCAGCCCTCCCTTCTCTGCCTGCCTCTCTTCCACGTGCTGTGGAATCTTGGAGTTGCTCTTAAATCACTGGAGTGCTGGCCAGGAATTTTTGGCTTCCTCTGTGCAGGTGGGATGGGGGTAGACCCAGGAATTTTCTATGATCAGCACAGAAGCTTTGGAGGAAATCCACAGCAGCAGTGAAGGGAGTTGACCTGATTCTATCTCATCTCCATCTCTTATCACCCCTCCTTCACCGAGAGTGACTGGGGTCTGGTTGCTACAGTTGATCTCGGGGAGCAATGACACTTGACCCTCCCCTGGAGATCCAGGGCCTGTGGAGCATGTGTCTGTGACAATATGCTACTAAATAAGCAATGCTTAATGGGATTCTAATGAAATTAAACAGAGAAAACAGAGTCTAGGAGGGAAAGTTTCCTTAAAAAGAATCAACCATCTTCCCAGTCTTGCTTTTTAAACTTCTACTCCTGCTTAGGGTGATTAGCATTCTAATTGGGAAAGAAGTAGAAAACCAATGGTGTGGATGAAGAGAAATACAAAATAGAACATTTCCCTATTTCTCTAAATTGTTTGAAAAAACATCCAGTTGGGGAAATTTAAAAAAAAAAAAAAGGGAACTTGGCCAAGTGACGTGATTGGGTGTGGAGACGAGCAGAGACCCGAATTCGGTGTTTACGGTCAGTTAAGGTGCATGAAACTATGGGGGACTGCACCGGTCCCAATCCCAAGAGAAGTTAAAAATAAAGCCTTTTAGAGCATCCTAGGTCTTGCAGTGCTGTTCCATTTTGAAAAGGCACCAGAACACACTCTAAAATAAAAGGTGACTCGAGAAGGATGGCCTACGAGGGAGGGAAGGGGGGTGAGGGGTGAGACAGCAGACTGAGGTGGGGAGGAAAGCTACTGGGCATGAGGCAGAGGGGTTTTCTGGTTCGTGTCTTAGTCGGCTTGGGCTGCCATAACAAAATACCATAGATGGGGTGGTTTTAAAAAACAGCTAAACTTATTTCTTATAGTTTTGGAGGCTGAAGGATTTGGCTTCTGGTGAGCACTTCTCTTCCTGGCTCATGGATGCCTGCAAGAGAGCAAGCTCTCCGGTGTCTCTTCTTCTGAGGAAACTAATCTTGCTGGATCGGCTGGATCTGCTGGATCAGCGCCTTATCTTTATAACCTCATTTACCCTTAGTTACTTCCATAAAAGCCTCACTCCAAATTCATTCACACTGGGGGTTTAGTTAGGGCTCAAACGCATGAATGGGGGTGGGGTGGGACAAAAACAGATGAATTGTCTGGCAAATGGCTACAGGTTAAGGGGAAGGGGCCAGTGAGAGCAGGAAAGGCAGAGAGGACTAGTGGAGCCGTGGATGGGATTTTTGGTGTCAGGGAAGTGGAGAGAGTGGGTGACTTCTCAGTAAATCACGAGGCCAGTTTATCTGATAAGTGGGAATGGGTTTGGAATTTGAGAAGAGTAAAAAAGATCCAGAAAAGCCTCGCGGGGGAAATGAGATAAGAAATAAACCGGGGGCTGCCATGCAATATCAAGGTTCCCGACAAGATGGGCTACCATGATTGCCATACAGACATCAGGGTTAACGTCATCTCCATATGGAGGTCTCGCCTGACCACACTGTTTTAATTTTCTGCATAGCACTTAACTGTATCTGATGAAGTTCTCATTCCCCGCTCTAGGATGTAAACTCCAGGAGACCCCGGATTTTTTTTTTTTTTTGCCTTGCTTGTTGCTATTTCTAAGGCTCAGGGTAGTGCCTGGCACAGTAAAAACCAAGGAAGTCTCCGCGGGCTGCAAGGAGGAAATGACTTTGCAATAGCACCAATGAGAAGAATTATGTGACCTTTCCCCCGTGTCACTCAGGCTCCAAGGATCAGAAGTATGGAAAGAAAAAGGTATTCCAGGACTTGCACTGGCAAGGTGGGAATGACAGAGGGGCCACACAAAGAAGACATTGATGGTGCTAGTGAGTGCGCTGTAGAAATGGTGGTCCGCTGAGCCCAGGCTGAAAAGGAGAGAGAGAAGACAAGGAAGACAGGCAGGCAGGGAGGAGGGAGGATCAGAGAGGTAAGAAGAGAGGAAGTAGGGAAGGCTCGAAAAGCAGGTTTAGTAGGAGGGAATAGGAGAGTTGGGGTGTGCTGAGTTGGAAAGGTTCCTTGTTATGAAAATGTCCAGCGTGCATCAAAGAAAGATACAATGTTTCCTAAATCTACTTGACTGATGAATCCTTTTACTTCTCTCCAGGAACATCCCTAGGGCCTACTATTCCCTGAGAACAGAGGTTCTCAAAGTACGGTCCCTGGGACAGCAGCATCAGCATCTACTGAGGACCTGTTAGAAATGCAAACCCTCAGCTCCCATCCCAGACCAATCTGATCAGGGAGTTGGGGTGGAGGCAGGACTCTGAACAAGCTCTCCAGGCAATTCTGATGCATACTAATCACCGAGCTAGACAATACTTTAGAGAAGATCGATTCATGTTCAAATCTGGGAAAGACTATTTGTTAAGGGGTCAGATGAGTCATTCATGTTAATGCTAAAGTCATATTGTATGACTGCAGAAATTGAAATAGAGAAGAAAAATGTGCATCCAACTGTAATGTGCAAATTAAGATCGCAGTATTTACTACTAGCCTACTTAATAAATCACATCAAGATTTGAATACAAATGATTTGGGATTGCCTATTCCTTTGGATTATTCATCTTGTTATGTTCCTCTGTTAGCATGAATCGAGAGCTGACTTTTTTTCCAACATACCTTATCAAGTTGTTGAGCAGGGAGAGGGAAAGAAAGAGAAATGGACTTGAAAATTGTTTCCTTTCTTTCCCTTTGTCCACCAATCCTTTGACAGAGTTATCAGAAAGTAATTATGAGGCCAAAAGGCAGAGAGCAATGGAAATAAGAGAAGATAGATCATATGGAAGCTATACCATCACCCCTTAAGTAACAAAAAACTGACCATAAGTATCTGTATTATATGTGTTAGCTATCTAAACTCATATTTAAAAACTGATTTTTTTTTTTTTTAAGATTTTATTTATTTATCTGACAGAGAGAGAGAGACAGCAAGAGAGGGAACATGAGCAGGGGGAGTGGGAGAGGGAGAAGCAGGCTTCCCACTGAGCAGGGAGCCCGATGCTGGGCGCGATCCCAGGACCCTGGGATCATGACCTGAGCTAAAGGCAGACGCTTAACAACTGAGCCACTCAGGCACCCCTAAAAACTGATTTTAAAAGCAATTATTCACAAAGAACTTTATAAATCAATCAGCTCAGGAGCACTTTATCTAATTCTATAATAAACGGTTATTGGGTTAGCACAAATTTATCAGAAGGTATAATTTTCAAGTCTTAAAAAGTGTATTTGTTCTATTCCTTATCAGAATAATTTGGGAAGGTGTTTACCATACATTTGTAATTTGCAAAAGAGCTGTCAAAAATAACTCGGGATATATGAACGCTTCAATGATACAACGAAAAAAAAAGTGTGACTCAAAGCAATCTGCGTGCATGTTTCCAAAGTAAAATTTGAATCTAAGTCTGCATCTTAAAATTCATTTTGACTTGGAATTTTCTGGGAGAGGGAAAAAGAAACAAAGAAGACCCCTTGAACAATTATGCAGAGCTAAATGATTGAGCTTTTTAAAGTGCTTTAGCTAGAAATAGTCTTAGTTTCTAATGCATTTAGACATAAAGACACACCAGAAATGAAAGAATAACATTGTTCAAAGATTTGCATGAGCACAAACGCTTAGTTGGAAGAAAAAATAAGAAATGTCTCTGATTTCTTAAGGTAGAAGTTTGCAGAACTTCCGTTCTGTCTTTCACTTACTCAGCCCTGGTTCATTGACCAGCAATATACATGACTGGCGGGGTCCCCATGACTCCATTGGCCATGGACTCGCACGGCTCCTTCTACTAAGTGGGGATGAGCTACACTAGAGGTAGGTCTAAATTGGGATCTGTTTCCTGTAGAAAACCACCTGCAGCTCTTAGCTAGTTTAATTTGTGCAACCTTAGAGTGATCCATTTCTCCATACTTCAGACCTTTGAACTATAGTATTGTCAGCACTGAGGAAGGCTTCCTTCTGAAATTTTGGCCCTCATTTAGAGCTGTCTGTTCTCCCAGACTTCATTCGGGCATACTGCAGAGAAGTCGGGTCCAAAGTCATTAGACTGCAGATTCTAAAACCTGCCTTTTGTTCCCAGAGTTGGAATGGCATTTCTGATCAGAGAGAGGCTGAGTTAGTTCATACGGCAGGTGAATTCTCTTTCACCATTATGACTTCCTGGAACTCACAAGCAATGGTGCTGGGTTAAGAGCCGGCCCTCATGTGCAGAGGAAGGCGATGGCCATCTGGCAAAGCACCTGGATCTTCCTACGTCCTCAAAAAAATAAGGAGCAATGACTCCGGAGAGGACAGCAGTGCTAAACAGAAATAGGACCAACCCTCATCTTCGTGGGCCACTCACCATTTTTCAAAATGGTTCTGAGGTTATAAATATCTAAGAACCCTGATGGAAATTTTGAAGGGTAAGATAAGACATTGAACATTTTTTTTTTTCACTCTAGCAGTTACAGGGGACCCACTATCTAGCACTATACTTGACAGTCTCCCCATTAATTTGTTTTCCTGTGTTTCTTACAGAGCAGGACACAGAGTGAGTATTTTTTTCTTCATTTGATAAGATGGGGAAGTCAATGACACCCGCCTTACAGGTGGCTGAGAGGGTGAGAGGACCTAACATACATGAAGTTCCTGGCACAAGAAAAGTGCTTAATAGTTATCAGCTAGTAGTAATAGTCGGAAGCCTGAGCACATCGTCCAAATCCTGGCTTTATCACTCACCCATATGTGACCCCGGACAAGTTACTTAATCACTCTGGGCCTTGATTTCCCCATTTGAAAGTGGGGATACCAATGGTACCACCCACTTGGGTGATGAATGAAGATCTGATCTGATACTATATTACGAAGTCTTTGGAAAACAGCCTGGCACAGAGAAGGTGGTGTAACCTGTTTAATTCTTGCAACAACCCTCGGAGGTGGTTGTCAGTACCCCCATTTGTACAGATAATGAAGCCAAGGTTTAGGGTCACACAGCTAAGAGTGGGTCCGCAGTTCCAAGCGACTACCCCTCATAAGAGAGGTATATGAGGGTCTCCAGTTGCACGTGACCCTTCCACTCCCTGGTGGCACGTGCCTGCCTCAGATGGCTTGTCATCTACACTAGTATCCCTGATTACGAATTGGCAACCCAGATGCTCTCGACCCACAGCATGTGCCAGCGTCCTACATGCTAGAGGTCGACAGCACTTTCTTGCACTGATTTGCTTAAACGCACAGGCAGACAGACCTCTTCGTGATCTCTGGGAACCTGGCAGTGAGTGGACTGGAACAGAGCACAGCGCCTGCTTTCTCTCCCCTCGCTGGTCCACAGCCCAGGGGGACATGGGTGACTCCGAGGCCCACGCGCCCCTGTGGAGCTTCAGTTGTTCCTGCGAAGGAGGAGGCCTTTGAAAGTTGGCTCAGACTTCCTTTGCCACTGAGGGTGGGGCCGTGGTGAGAAAGTTAAGAGAAAAGACCAGAAGCTAGTCCAAGAATTTGCTTGTGAATGTATACCACTGCCATCTGCTGGATGGAATGGGTATCAGACCTGTTCCGATGTTTCTCTGCTACGTAATAAGCAAACTCGCTGATTCCCATTATGGGTTCAGAGCCTAGTGGTTTTGTCATTTCACAGCATCGGTTCTAAATGTCTGCAGAATTTGGAGATCTCACGACAGCTGTGCACAGAAGGACTGTCATGTGAGTAATCGAAAGGTAAACCGATGACATCTTTGAAGCAATGCCCTCTCTAGCATTAATATAGTTCCCCAGATCAAATTGAGTCTCTTCCCAAATGGTTGATCTAATTGGTTAGAATAAGCCCATAACTATCCAGCAAGGGCATCTGACAGAACTTGGACCCTCTTGTCAATGGCAAAAAGTACTTACAGGGAAGTGAAATCACCATCTGGCTTTATTCTTGGGTTCTCTGAAATTCCCTGTTCATGTGTCCAACAATTACTTATTGAGCACGTAGCCTGTGTGCCAGGCACATATCAAGAACTAAGGAAGCAAAGAGGAATAAACATAGTCCCTGTTGAATTAGTGATATTAAATGGATATATTCGGAGCGCTTAGTACATACCAGGCATACATGCAATTCCATTCCATCTCCTCCAATCCTCAGAACTACCCTAGGATTTATTATCTCATTGACAATGATCTTATATTATTTCATTTACAAAGATCTTATATCATTAACTCATTTCTAGTGACTATTAGTGTGTCATTTACAATTCAGAAAATCGAAGCTTAGGGAGATTAAGTAACTTATGCAACTTAATACAGTTAGGAAGAGCTGGAGTGAGATTTGGATGTGGGAGTGGGTGGGTGGAAGACAGAAGGGTTGACAACATGAAACAATACAGATTTTTTTTTTCCCATGTAGAGAGTCTGGGTCTTTCACTTCACACACATTTTCTGTTCCATTAGCTACAGATTTCCAGCAAAGTGAAAGTGCTACACAAGACTCAGTGATGTAGCAGCAGAAGCTTTGGAAAGATTGATCGGGAAGAATATCCCTTCCTCTAGCAAGCATTTGAAATCTATCCAGTTAACATTCTCTTCAGTTCTTAACTCTTCTGAACTGCAGCCTCGGTATCAGTGGCAAGACCTGAATTGCTGTCGGTTCTCCCCAGGACGGGAAACGAATCCCCACTGTGGTCAGCATGACAGATACGTGAGAGTGAATGATTTGCTTGGCACAAGCGAGGGAGCGATTCAGACGTGTGATCACAGCCACCTCAAACTGCTTTTCATTTGTTCCGTCTCTGGTGTAAGAGGGGGGTGCAGGGGCAGGCAGGTGCTGGTGAGGGGATACCAGGTGGGTGGGGGCAGGGAGAAGAGAGGAGGATGAATGGAAGCTGGTGGCAGAGAAGAAAAGCCAGGCGCCTATGAAAAGTGCTCGAATAGTATCTATTGGACGGAACACTGGAGATATAGGTGGGACAGCTGAGCGGCTAATGGTGGGTAGGGGTTTGTAGTCCGCCTGCTGGGTCAGACTCTCTGATGTGCCACTAGCCTAACCTTTGACCTCAGCCAGGTCACGTAATCTCTCTGTTCCTCAGTTCTTTCACCTGTAAGATGCGGGTGCCTCACGGTGTTGTTTTGGGGGTTTAGGGAAGTAGTCCAGATTGCCCTCTGCTACTTTGCAGCAAGGGGCCAGAATTTGGACGGATCCTTCAGGAAAAAATGCCCTGTTGGCTTGCTAGTTGCTACTTATTTCCACATCAGTTTGCCATACATACTCATATTTTGCTTCTCCGCAATCCTATAAGGCAGGTTGGACAGATATTATCCTTCCCATATTTATAGAAGAAATGCATCCACGAGTGTTTTGGCTGAAATGAAGATGTTTTTCCAAGCAGAACCTGCCCTCCTCAGGGCCACCCACATGAGAACCACCAAAAAAAAAAAGCAAGCATCCTATGGAATTGCATTTGTGTCTCAAACTCTTATGCAGAGAGTGATTTTCAAATTGTTTCCTGGAAATAACTGAAACCCGAATTTCTGGGAAGGAGCTCCAACCTGGAATCTCCTAGAGGAGTACAACCAGAAAGAGGAAAAGAAAGCTACTCTAAGCATTCATGGCAGATTTCTTTTGCTGAAATTCTCTTTCTAATAAGTTTTGATGTTGGAAGAAAAACCGAATACCTAATTTTAAGATTATTTTAAACTGAATCAACTGTTCATCAGCCAATATTATTTTGGTGGTGAATAACATATTGGGCAAAACACTACCTCCTGATTGTTACATGTGCTCATAAAGCGCCATGTGAGGCAACGAGTTTTAGAGAAATAAGAATGAATGGAAAGAATGGACAAGATATTAAAAATACCACAAACAGTGTCCACTTCATTATGAAAGTGTTATATTGAGACAACACTAGCCAAGGATCAGCACCAAAAGTTTGGGACGTGTGATAGGGGACACGTGCACTGAAATCTAACTAAGGGGGAGAAAGCAGAGCTGAGTCAACTCAAACCAGACCCAAACTACATCACTGTGTTAAGGTCCTTAAAAGTTCTGTCAGTGAGCAATCTGTGATCATTGTGCCAGTTCTTTGTATGTAAATGGGCTTGTAAAAAGCATGGTCAAAGGGGTTTTCTAATAATTTATGACATGTTTATGACATTTTTAACATAATTCTTTGCACTATAAGGCACAAACTTGATTTTTCTTTCAGAAGCTTAAACACAGGCCTCTTCAAATGATGAATTCCAACTTAGCTGGAGTTGGATCAACGGAACATCACATTTAGAAATGAAAAGGCGCCCTGGATAACGAGGTGAAGATCAGGGAGATCAGTGCCCCACACTGTAGCGGCTCCCTACACTGCTGTCAAACAGACAGAGAGGTGGGAGTGACTCGGGTTTCCCTTGTGGAATCAGTTACACAGGATGAGAATGAGACTCCTCATCGCCCCTCATTCTGGCTACTGGAAATGAAGTGAAAGGTACAAAATCTACCCAATCTTCAGAATCCCAGTGTCTTTTCGGTTAACGTGTCAGAAACCTAGGCATCCACTCGACGTCTCTCTTCTTGTTCACTGTTTTACTACGGTCTGTCAATTTTATCTTCTAAATACACCTTGAATCCTTCCATTTGTCTGTTTCCCCTGCCACTCCCTGAACCTCAGCTCCAGCTCCGTCTCCTCTTGCCTGGATGACTGTTACAGCCTCCCAAGGGCTATGCTTCATCCACTCTTGGTGCCACAATTCATTGCCCACAGTGACACCAGAATTATCCTTTCAAAACACAAACCTGAGGGCGCCTGGGTGGCTCAGTTGGTTAAGCGACTGCCTTCGGCTCAGGTCATGATCCTAGAGTCCCGGGATCGAGTCCCGCATCGGGCTCCCTGCTCAGCAGTGAGTCTGCTTCTCCCTCTGGCCCTCCCCTCTCTCATGCTCTATCTCATTCTCTCTCTCAAATAAATAAATAAAATCTTAAAAAAAAAAAACCACAAACCTGATTATGTCCCTTTTCCTTCAAAGCTCTAATTGTTGTTCAACTGTTTGATTAACGTCTGTCTCCCTACGTGAATCATAGGCTCTGGGAGGCTGGGACTCTGAATGCCTTTTTCTCAATATTGTGTCTCTGGCGTCTAGCACAGCGTCCCGTATACAGCAGGCACAAATAAACAGTTGTTGAGTCAATGAATGAATTTAGTGAATACTGGCTTGTTATTCTTAAAGGATCATCTCTCTGGGTTGCTTTCTGCACAGTTATCTCAAATCAAACTCAACAACACGCTTAACATGATTTACATCTTGTACATTTTTATGAATGAAAAGCCAGAGTGCCTAAGAAAATTGAATTTGTTTCTCACTTCTGCATGAGTAAGCTATTAAAATAACCAAACGTGCTTGCGTCTGAAATTTTCATTTTCATTCCCAAGATGGTTCATCCTAAAGATGGAGAGATTAAGACCTCTCCTCACTTGGGAAACTGTAAATTGCAGTCCCAAAGAAGGTTCAGAAATACAGTTTAAGATCCAACTAAATAAAAGACTTGATGAGTTGATGGTTCACAAATAAATATCCTTCGATGTCTCAAATGCGATGTAAATGGAAGAGATCTTAGCAGAAAACATCACATTTCAGAATCAGGAAACAATCATTCTAATTTTAAAACGTGGACACAAGAAAGCATTTGTGCAAATAAATTACTCCTAAACCTAGAGCTACATGGAAGTTTAATTTTCAGAAAGTTCTTGGATACAATAAATCTTTCGCTAATTACTTTTACATTTAAAGAACAAATTGCTTTGGATAAATAATTGTATGCCAAAAGGTCCATAATGCTATTCAACAAATGGAATAATACATTTTCATCATCATCTACTAGAAGTCCTAATGCATTTACTTTCCTAGTACTTAGGGAGCATAATTTGTACCATAATTACTGAATATTCTCTGAAATAAATACCTCACATCAGAGTAATGTGGATGGTCAGTAAATCACTATTACTTAAATAAGGATGAACCAGGCTATCACTGAGCCCCTACTATGCAAGCCCCGGCAAAGAATTGCAAACACACAAATCTTACAGCTAGAAGAGAGACCTCTAGTGTGTGTTAGAGAACTTTATATTGTGCTTCGGGCATAATTAATACAGCAAAATCACTGCAGTCATTTTGAATACTGTGGTGTGAGATTTTTTGCCAACTATCATTCACGCTCAATTCATTTCAACATTCCTTCCCAGCAAATGTATAATATTTTTGCCTAGTGACTTTCTTTTTTTTATCAACATATTGCCTAAACCAATGAAGTTTTCTCTGTGATGCAAAGTTTTAAAATTCAGTGGTCACCTTTGCAGCCTAATCAGTAAACAGTAAACCTACTGTCATCATAACAATCGCTAACAATTCTTTGTATTCAAGCAGCAGCGGGGCTCCTGAGCCAAACTGTTGCCATCAGTGTGCGGTCTCCTGAACGCCAGCCCCTCGTGGTAAGCCAAATGCCACACAAATATAAACACGAGGAATAGATCGGCACATTGCCCATTATCCAGGAGACAAATGGATCCACTACTATTTCAAATTCACCAAGTAGGTTAGCTATTAGTTGCCACGGATTCCCATATATGCAGGTAAAATTCCTTGATGTAAAATCAGATTTAATGAATCATGCCAGGGCATCAGGCTCAGCCTTTAAAAATCCTTTATTTTCTCCTTTTCCACATTAAAAACACATTTGAGATAAACACAGAAGATGTTTCCCTAAAAAACACACATACACACAAAACAGGAGGTCTCTTAAGGAGTCTACTGCTGAGAAGGTAAAAGCATTTTGCTCATTTTTAATTTGCTAAAACAATCCAAGCATGCTTGGTACCCAGAGGGTATTCTCAAATAAACTTGTATCTCTAGCTGCCAGCTTAGTTGATTGAAAACAGAAGGCAAACGTTTCTTAAAGAATGAGTATGTTAAACTGTTATGTCTCTTCCAGTTCCAGCAAGGATACACACACACACACACACACACACACACACACACACACACACACACACACCCCGTCAAGTATTTGCTTGAAAGCAGCCGCCAGTTCTCTATGATCTAAAGGGTAATGCGGCATTTGTACCAAATTACGGCTGCCTACTGCGGTGCACCTCTTGGCGAAGAAGCCAGTGCCACGGCGACACTGGACAGTTCCTGCGTGCTGTTCTCCACGCACAAAGCCGACAGCCCCATCTGCAACTTTGCTAACTTAGTTGGCTCCCGCCCAGCCGTCCCCCGAAGCACAGTCACGGTGAAAACGTTTTGATCCCAGAAAATCATTTCCACGACAGTGCAAGTGTTCGAAAGCACAAAGGCAGACCCTGCCGACCGGCTCTAGCTAGGAAGTTTCGGTACTCGGGCGGCGGGGCGGAGCACGCGTCCAGGTAAGGGATTCCTGCACCACAGGTCTGGTTCCCTCTTCCTGGATGTTTTGGGGGGCTCGACCTCACTTTTAACGCGAACCCACCAGAACGCGCCCCCCAATCCGTTCTTTTCCAGGAGGCTCGTACTCTTTTATTTTCCAGCCAGGTCCCTCTGGGGGGCGGGAGAGGAAGCACACTTCACATTTCCATAAAGAGGGGAGGCGGGGGTGAGGGGAGGCGGGGGTGAGGGCGTGGGGGGGGTGCGGGGCGGAAAGAGGTCAGAAAGGAGCCAAACTGCATCCCTCCCGCCCACCTCTGCGCCCCAAGCGCTGGTTCAGGCGGCGGAGACGGGAGGCGGCCAGGAAACTCTGTCCCTTTAAGGGAACCTTGGCCGCCAGAAGGGGAGGGAAGGATGCGGGCTCCGGACTCGGACTGGGCGCTGCAGGCACCGCCGAGTAGCGGCGAACGCAGCAAAGCCACAGCAATTACCTGCAGCGCTCACATCCTGCCCCCACCCGGGCACCCCCTCCCCCGTCCCCGCCTCCCAAGGAGACTTCTAATCCGCAGCATGTGCCGTACCCTTTATCCGGGGAGGAGGTGGGGAGGAAGAGGAATGAGAGCTTTTTAAAAAATAAATGAAACGTTTGCACCCAGGGAGGGGGGGGGGGGAGCTGGAAAAGGGAGGGGGGGGTGGTGGGAGGGGGCTTTAAAGGTGCCCCGGTGGGCGGAGGCGGCGAATCCGGATCAGCCCGGCCGGAGACGGACGGCGGACAGCGCTGGGCACCGGCCGCGGCTCACAAAGGGGAGCAGCGCGGTCCGGCCCGGGCAAAAGGGGAAGGACAAACCGCCTCGGGGCCCGATCCGCTCGGCAGCCACAATGGCGTCTTTCACGGGGCATCCGGGGGCGCCACCGAGGCTGCGGGCGAGGAGGGGGCGGCGGGCGCCCACCCCCCGCAGGAGGCAGGAGCGGAGCCCCGGGCGCCACCGCCCCCGCGCACCCCGCAGGGCGCTGCGCTCGGCTGGGGGCGCTCGGCCGGCGGCAGCGGTGGCGGCGGCGGGTCGGGCCCGCGGCGCCGGGAGGCTCTCGGCGGGGCTGCTGTGCGGGCGCGGAGCTCTGCGCCGGGAAGAAAGGGACACGCGCGGCTCGGCGAGGAGGGAGGGGTGAGGGGAGGGCGGGGGAGAGTCGCGGCGAAGCGGCCGCCGGGGAGGCTGGCGCGAGAGCGGCGGGCGGGCGGCGCTGGCACAGGCTCGGAGAGCCGCGGCGGCTCGGCTCCCAGATCCGGAACCGGGCCCCGGCGCGCGGGCTCCCGCCGCCCCGGCCCCGCCGGCCGCGCCCGCTCCGCCCCGCTCGCGCCCGCTCCCGCTCGAGGAAGAAAGCCGCGAACCCGCAGAAGCAGCCTGGGAGGAGGCGGCAGCCGCTGCCCCGCCGCCAGCCCGAGCGGATCCCGAGCCGCCGCGGCGGGCTGTGTGTGTGCGAGTGTGCCGCGCTCTCGCCCCATGCCTGGCACATGCGTAAAAGCGAGTTGCGCCCAAAGTCCCAGCCATACCCTCCTTAGCAAATAATAACAAACCCAAACCGTCAGATCTTACCTGAAACATTGAAGCACAAAGTCTCTCTCCAAGTCCCCTTTTCCTTTTCCTCTCCCCCCTTTTCCGATTTCTCTCCCAGCGATCTGCTCGGCTCGCCACACCAGAGAGAAATGCAATAGCTTGGCTAAGGTAGACAGAACAAAATACAGAGAAGAGTTGCTCCAGGGCTTTGAAACCCCTCAAGGCAAGGATCAGGATACAATTAGCTCATGCCTCTACCTCCAGTCTAAATCAATCTCCAAAATAAAACTTAAATCAAATTAACTGATCACAGGGCAGACAATTGATCTCCTTCAAAAATAAAGCTCTACGTATACGTATAGATAAATATACATATAGGAATTTTTTTCCAGTTTTTTTTTTTTTTGTGGAAAAACAGTCTTATTCCAGCCTCCAACTTGCTTTTTACCCTCCTCTTGCACAGAAAAGCTGATTTTAATCGTTGTGATTAGTTTTGATGTAACGTTTCCGCGGGCGATTTCTGCAAATGGATGGAGTGTTTCTTTGCCAAAAGAGGGAAAAGCAGCAGATGATGATAATTATAAGGATTGTTGGTTGTTTCTTTTTATTTGTGTTTAGGGCTCTCTCTTCACTTTCTCAAGTTGACCTGACATTGCTGTTCCGCTAAGGTCGCACAACTTGTTGATGAGGATCACCGCCCTGTCTGATCAAAGGATAGGTGATAATTTGGCAACAGAGCAGCACATTTTTGGTTCCTTTGGCGACATAACGTCCCAAATGACGTGGATAAAAATAAGCACATGCAGTCTGCTTTGCCCCAATCAAGTCTGAATCAGTGCCTGGGGGTGATACACAAACTCATTTCAAATGTTCAACCATGCAGAATTGCAAAAAGATTGAAGGAGTTACACCACATTTTTTTTTTAAATAGCAGAATTAAAAGAAAACAAAACCTACATTAGGTGTAGCCAAACACCTATCATTTAGGTTTTATTTGATCAACCTTCTGAACATATCTCGCCTGTTCCTTTCTCTTTGCTTCCCTCCACCTGGTACCTTTTATGGGGGTGGGGGGCAGGGGGTTGTATAATTCCATTATTTGACGGAAGTGCTCAACAGAGCTAAAGAGACTCTAACATAAACACATTTCCCCAGATTGCGACTCTAGCTCTGACCTCCCCCACTCCTCATCAGTTCTCCTTCCTCCCTAGGTCTTTGTTCAAAGAGATTGTGCCTGAGCCAGTCGTTATCTTAATTCTTTGTAGTTAGAGTGGGATATTTGCTCGTAACTCTAGGGTCACCTCTCATTAGTGTTCTGTCCTTGCAGGATACTTTTTGAAATGGTATATTTTTTTGAGCACTTCACAGTTCATTAATTCAAAGACTTTGCTGACATTTCTTACGAAAAAGACCAGGCTGTAAGGCCAAGGCTACTAAAAAAAGAAAGGAAGAAAAAAAAAAAAAACACCCCTAAATAGAACCAGACATGTCCTGTGAATACCTGCAATTGGCAGCATTTCACAGGAAGTCTTTTTTAAACTCTCATCTTTCTTTTAAGGTAAGCAACCACTTCAGTACCAGCAGAGAAGAGAAGGGCCAAGCTTTTTAAAAAGACCATCAATCAGATTAGTGTAATAATGACATGAGAGATTAATGTCATCGTGAGAATCAGGGGTCCTGGTAGGTTTTTGTTTGTTTTGTTTTGTGTTTTGTTTTTTATATAACAAATTCATAAGACATGGATGTCTGGTTTGAGAATATCAGTGACCTGCACCTGCCTTTGCACATTCTCCTTCTCTTCCCCCCTCCACACAAGGTAGATACATCCTCTGATCTGCAGTGGAATTTTTCAAATGGCCACAAAACCCCAAATTCAACTGACTAAGAACTTTCTTCTTGCCCCCAAATGGCATGCGAGACATTAATATAGGAGAATGTGGGAAGAGAAGAGACTGATAGGACTTAACACGTTGCAGTGTGTGGTCTGAAGTGACTTTTGTTAAAGTCTGGAGAGCCTCGTGTCGTTGTCCCGGGGTGCTAGAGCTGGACAGATCATTTGTGGACATCTAGTTCTTGGCATCATTTTACACATGAGGAAGCGGGAGCAGCTTGCCCAAGGTCACACGCCAGTCAGTGACAAGGCCAGGATGAGGCCTGGAGAGGCAGAACTAGGACCAAGGTGAGTGGTGCCTCCCTGAGGGCACTCACCCTGAGAAACTGTGCACAACATTCTAAATCGTTTAACTTAATGGCTTAAGACCATACTTTCAGAATTCCCTTTCTGCAGTTTGTCCTAACAACCTGTTAGCACCTTCTATCAAATATCTCTGATGGCAACAAATCCTTGTCCTTTGACGGTTAACTTTTGTAACAACCACTCTCCCTCCACCCCCACCCCCCAAAATTAGTACCAGCTCTGGGAATAAGTGAATAATGAAGATGGCTTATACTATTTAGAGTCAAAAAAAGAAACACAGTGGGGCCAATTTTCTTATTAGTACCTGAATGAACTAAAAACTAGTGGTAAAATATTTTAAGCAGTGGAATTAACTGGGATTTCGGTTTCTAAGATAACTGCTCTGAAGAGAATAATATTCACTTGAGCAAAGTGAGTTCTGAAATGTTCATTTTCAAGGTGTTTAAATACTTCAGAATGACATCACTTAGAAAAAGACACTCTTTTTAAGCTATAAGTGATTGACGTTTTAAAGTGATCCATCCATTCGGTTGATTGCTAAATTTGTGGTAATCCCAGTGGCAAATGGACTGCAGAGGGGTGCCTGGGTGGCTCAGTTGGTTAAGTGACTGCCTTCGGCTCAGGTCACGATCCTGGAGTCCCAGGATCCAGTCCCGCATCGGACTCCCTGCTCAGCAGGGAGTCTGCTTCTCCCTCTGATCCTCCCCCCTCTCATGCTCTCTCTCTCTGTCTCATTCTCTCTCTCAAATAAATAAATAAAATCTTGAAAAAAAAAATGGACTGCAGAATAATGTTGCATGTTATCGTGGTGAGGGTCATCATTTTCCTGTAGTTTGAAGGGGACTCAAAGTTGAGACTGAGGATTCAGAGGGAAAATTTATTTTGTAGCAGGCAACACAAAGAGAAGAATAACCTTCACAACCTTCAAATCAAAGATGAGGACAACTGACTTTAAATTCTGAGATAGATTTTTTTTTTAATGAAGTGGCATGTGAATAGCAGGGTCCATGTCTTGCCTAGTATAAGATATGAATTTACCAACTTCGCTTCGATCAGCCCCTGCGATCATGAAATTACCCAAAAGTATTTTTTATCTGATTATTATCTGTGCAGGTGAACGTGTGCATTTTGTGAGCTCTACAGTGCGTTTTTTTGCCAATCATGAAGAAGTTGGGGGAAAAAGTATATTAAAAACCCTTCTAACCTCCTTTTTCAATAAATAGTTGAAGTGAGGGCAGCGGCCTAAAAACCGTTAGCAACACAGAAGACAATGGCAATAAAACTGTCAGCAAGAAAACAATCAGAAAGAAAACACAGACCTCTGTTTCCATCTTCCTGGGTCTCACTATCAAAATGAGTTCCACCAGTTTTTAAGGCATAAAAACAAGAATAGGATATTTTGAATTGGAACAAGGAGCTTGGTGGAAAAAAAGTTGAGCGCCCTGACCGTGGAGGAAGAGAAAACGGGATGTTCTTTAAGGGCAGTGGCAGTCCCTTTTCCTGTTAATGTGGGGACAGCTCATTTGGTCGCATGGTGGTCACTGAGCCCTCAAATCATGAGTTTGCACAGAACATCACGGCTTGGTCCAGGGGCAGCCTGCGGTACATTCTTGGTGGCGATTTCACAAGATGTGGACATTACCGTCTGAGATGAGATGTGAAATTGCAAAACCTTTCAGTGAAGGCAGACACTCGGATCCAAGTTAAAAATCCCACCGCACTTTCCTTTAGGAAGCAGAGGGAATCATCAGCGCCTGCGCTCTACCTGGACATGCGTGGACATCACTAGCCACAGCAAGGCGGCCACGCGTTCTCGCTACGTGCCACTAAAGGACAATATTTCCACCATTGCTCCAGCGCCATCCACCTACAACTACCATGAGAGGTCCTGCCACACAGGAAGGCAAATTAGGTTATTTTATCTTCGAGTCAGTGTTTTGGAGGAAATCACCTGTTTTTTAATCAGTCAACCTGAAACTCCCTATAATACTATGGAATATGCACATTTTCCTGGAGTTGAATAGAGGCATTAACAAGCTCAAACAGCATGGGTTTGTGATTCCTGGAGATTTGGCGCCAACCACCACCTGTTTATAATTAGCCTCTCGAAAACATAATAGCTTTCTATATCACTGTCAATGTTAGGATTGTATAACAATCTCACGTTGGGAAGAGGTAGATCATCTAATGGTGGCAGATCCGCTGGCGGGCATCAATTTCTGCTCACCCATATTTCTGAAGAGAAAGAGATACCAGGTCCTTGTACTGAAGCCCTTAGACCACTTTGGTCTGTTATCAAAGTTTCTTCTCTAGCTGTGCAACGTGAATACTGGTCATAACCTCGCATTATGAAGCAACACAGGTGAATTCAGAAATAAAACTTGATGGTGGTCAGATACCTTGACTACCATTTTATTTTATTTTATTTTATTTTATTTTATTTTTATCTATTTATTTTTTAAAGATTTTATTTATTTATTTGGCAGAGAGAGACACAGCGAGAGAGGGAACACAAGCAGGGGGAGTGGGAGAGGGAGAAGCAGGCTTCCCGCTGAACAGGGAGCCCGATGCGGGGCTCGATCCCAGGACCCTGGGATCACGACCCGAGCCAAAGGCAGACGCCTAATGACTGAGCCACCCAGGTGCCCCTTGACTACCATTTTAGACAGAAAAAAACAAAAGAAAGATATTTATGCAATGGGAGATACCGAATTTATTGATATTTCCATGGATGATCTTTTTTAAAGAGAATAGCTAAGCCTCACTTTATTACTTCATCTAGAAGTCACATGGACACCTCACCTTTCCATGTAAAATAATGGGGGAAATGAGATTTTCTTCAAGGTAAATTCTAGCCCTGAACAATCCTAGGTCTATTGATGCTGTTTACTAGGGAAAACTCTGTTCCTTTGAGGATCCTTGATTTTGACAAGACTGCCTCACACATATAAAACAATTAATTAAGCATTGCGTATAACTGCTGGTATAAGAAATGGGACTGGACAAGAATTCTGCACAGGGGCGCCCGGGTGGCTCAGTCGTTAAGCGTCTGCCTTCGGCTCAGGTCATGATCCCGGGGTCCTGGGATTGAGCCCCGCAACGGGCTCCCTGCTCCGCGGGAAGCCTGCTTCTCCCTCTCCCACTCCCCCTGCTTGTGTTTCCTCTCTCGCTGTCTCTCTATCTGTCAGATAAATAAATAAAATCTTTAAAAAAAAAACTTATTAAGAATTCTGCCACAAATCTCTTTCTTTATAATTATTTATGTTTTATCTTTCAGGAATTACAGACTCAGTGCAAGCAAGTGCTTTAAAAGCAAAATTTAAAAAAAGAAAATACGGTTTTTGAATATTAGAAGAAATGAATTTCAGGGCTGATTCAAATCTCTAAAAAGTAGTCCAATCAGTCGGTCAAAAATCGTATTACCCAATTTCTACATTCTCCAACTTATGTGTATTCTTCTTTCCCAAGCGTTAGACTTTATCCTTTTTAGCTTGTTCCATGTCATCTGTGAGGCTATCCATTTTAAAGCAATGTGGTGGTTATTTTAAGGAGACATTTTTAATAAGACAAACATTTCATTAGCTATTTTGTTCTATTTCTTATTTCAGTGCCTCATAGTAAACTAGCTGGCGCTGAAAGGTACTTCTATTTGCAGGGTAACTCGTCTCATGCACAGCCCATTCGGTAGAGAACCACTTAGCTTTGCTTCACTGTTCTTCTGTCTGAACCAAAGCCATTCATGAGAAACCCCATAATACAATCAAGGCCCCTCCGGGGCACCATATACATTTATGTAAGTTATCTCTTCGTACATCCTTTGGGTGTCAGAACCTCTCAGCTTTGCTAACCATAAAAAGTCTGCCTTAAGCATATTACTAACTTTAAAACTCTAATGATATGGATGTCATATTTCAATTTTTAAAAAACCTTTCCCTGCTCCACCCTGAAAAAAACCCTATAAAACTTATTCAATGGAATCATCCTATGGTTAAAAACATAAAATTTATTTAAAAGAAAAAGAATCATGAAAATGTTCTAGTTAAAAACAAGCAAACCCAAGAATAAAAAAAAATCTGGTCAAAAATAATAAACAAGAGGGGCACCTGGGTGGCTCAGTCGTTAAGTGTCTGCCTTCAGCTCGGGTCATGATCCCAGAGTCCTGGGATCGAGCCCCACATCGGGCTCCCTGCTCTGCGGGAAGCCTGCTTCTCCCTCTCCCACTCCCCCTGCTTGTGTTCCCTCTCTCGCTGTGTCTCTCTCTGTCAAATAAATAAAATCTTAAAATAATAATAATAATAATAAACAAGAAACAAACATATTAGTCTTCAAGTTTTAGTAAGAGCCACTATTAACAAATTGCTACAGGAAGCAAGAATCTGTGTACTTTCTTTAAAGTTATCAAGAGAGAAAGCAGTTTCTAGAGTCTTAATGAGTATAAGTCTGATCAGTTAAAATGGGCACTGGGAGGCGGGGAGCAAATTGACAAGACTATTCCACATGGGCGTTTAAATGATTTCAACATTATTCTTAATAATAACATTAATGATAGTAGTGATAAGAAACAATTATGAATAATGGTAGGGAACTTCCATTGTGTAAAGACCATCTGGCTATGAGAGTCAGACATGAAATTCTAAAATTAAATCCTCAATCTGTCCCTTTAAGGTTGCTTTGTAGATAATGGATATCTTAATTTTTTAAAAAGAAAAAATCCCGTATCTATTGTACCAAACATATAGCAGCTCCTGCTGAGAAAACAAAGCCTGTGTGTCAATTTCTTTTCTAATTGTTCACGTCCCTAAACAAAACAAAGGCTCTGTGAAAGAGCTTATAAGATAATGATAGTAACTCATCAGTCTTTTATTGTTCTCTTCTGAAAAATTTTGATAGGTAAAGCATTATTATGATCCTGCTACTCCTCATTTCCCCAAAGTGGGGGACAAGAATTTCCCTACGTTTTCTTCCTGTGGTAAAGCCTATTGAAAGGAATGGTTTTGGATGGGAGGGGCTAAGTCTTTGGGCTGCAACAAATGCATAATTTAAAACTTATCTTTATGTTGTAATGCAAAATATAAAAGAGAGAACATCTAACCCAGAACCTGGAAAATGATAAGTTATTATTAGATACACTGTTTTTGTTTTATTGATTACACTGTGGGTTTAGCTATGGCTAATTGTTTAGATTCTCTGGCCATGTTAAAATGTAGTGGGGACAAAGGACAAACATGACCTGATTCTACTTACGTGGGGGTACTTAGAGGAGTCAAATTCACAAAGACAGATAGGAGATCAGTAGTTAGTGGGCCTGGGGGAAAGGAGGAAATGGGGAGCTCGCCTTTAACGGGTACATAGTTTTGATTTGGGAAAATGGAAAGATCTGGAGAGGGATGGTGGTGACAGTTATATAACAACGTGAATGTACTTAATGCCACTGAACTGTATACTTAAAAATGATTAAAATAGCAAATGTTATCTTACCTATAGTTTTACTGCCACTGCAACAACAAAACCGGGAAAACTATACAAAGATGATAACCCGTCATTTTGTTCTTGATTTTGTCAAGTCTGTACTCATCTTTGGCTTCTTAGACCCCAAACGAATATAAACTGGAATAGTGAAAGCACCTTCCAAACAATTGGTTCTATGCCGCAGATTTAGTAAGTAAAGCAAGAGAAACAAAATCAACCATTTTCCTTATTCATAGGTTGTCAAGCTCCCAGGTTGAATGATGAACTCCAACAGGCAGGTCTCCTTCCTCCTTCTCTCTTCTCTTTCCTTTATCTATGAAGACTTTAACTCTCGGAGTTACTCCGATATCATCCCCCTTGTAAGGTCTCCTGAGATTCTATGATGATCTCTTTCTAGATAGAGCCAGGTTCCTGGGAGCTGTTGACATATCCTGATGCATTGGTGCTTTAGTCAAACCCATAACCCAGATACATCAAACACGGTGCAGCTGTCTTTGGAAACGTCACTTAGAACCTTCTGTCCTGTGAGTGAGCAGGAAAGGGAGGACTTTGCCTGAAGGAAGAGTAACTATTAATGGTGTGGTTGAGCCTTTGTGTCGCCCATGCCCATCCTCATTTTTGGAAACAAGAAAGGAGGCAGGTAAGCAAGCAAGAAGCAGAAAATATCTTCCCCATGTTCCCGTGCTGATGAATACCCCTGCAACACTGTGCTGGGTCAAAATCTCTAGAACGTAGCTCAGCTCACAGGGTCCAACACGGGACCGCCTGGGGGCTGAATGGACATAATAGCATTTGATAAGTTCTCCATTTGTTGGTTACCAGTCATCTTCTATGCCCACTGAGTTTCATCTTGCATCACATCTTCCTTCTCTTTCTCAGTGCCTCCTTCGTCCTCTGTTGGTGACAAATAAAGGGAAAGGTGTTTCCCAACCAAGGTGAGTTCTAAGGGAACATCTTCATGGCCTAATTAGTTGGCCCTTAATTTCAGAGAAACTTGACGGTGTATGTTTCCTAATTAGACCAGGAAAACCTAATGGGGATGCTGACACCGCCTCCCCCACGCAAGCTGTGTACACAAAACCGCTATCATCCAAAGGACATTTCTCTTTGTAACTACTTTGCCCAACTTCAGCTTCAGTGAAACTTGAATCTTTCACAGGATGAAAGCCTTGCCCCTCCTGCCCGGTTATATATCACGCGTCACATCACAGAAAATCCTCGCAGAAGTCTGTTTTCATACTTTAAAGTTGTTAAGATGCTTCCAGTTTTCTTCTCTCGGCCTGTAGTGTGTCTCTATGTGCAGGATCATATGGATTATAGCTATAGATCCACACATTTCCTTTTGAAGAAACCAAAGGAAATTGTTCCTGCAAATGAAAACAAATTCCATTCTTTTTAATGAACCTAAGATTTCCCAGACTGAATTGGACCCTGATCTGGGTACTCAGGTACCTCACCTCTGGCAGAGGCCACTATGTAATACATTAGGGCAAGGAAGAGGACACCCCCCCCAAAGGCAGTTGTACCATTTTATATGGAGAGAGGAAATATCTCTCCCAAGCCCCACAGGTGGTCTAATAGCCTAACGCGTCAGAATTGACGCTTGCTTAATTCCAAATGTCCTTGGTAGTCAACGAAAGTTCTGACTGGTACGGAATTCTAAACTCCACATCCACAACTATAATAGTAGTTGTCTGGACAATAACAGAAGTTCCAAAAGAATATGATTCCAAGTCACCAGCTCCGAATATTGAAGACAAAGCCGTTCACCACTATGCCCGCAGCCTTCGAGTTATGCAGAGGGTTTATTTCTCCCCTTCCACTCAGGAAAGATGCATACTACAGTACAGAGACAGAGATGGTCCTCTTCTTAAGCTTCTTGACCACACCGACTTCTCTTGTTGATGGAAGGGGTCGGACCCTCGGGAGGAGATGATCAATAAGTAAGCAAATCTCTTCAATGGTTTCTCCCTGCCCTTGGACTACTGCCTGATCTCGAGGCCCGTCACCCTCTGCACCCACATCAAGTGTCTCTCTTCCCAGTCTGGGTTGCCCCAACACCCTGGGGCTCCACTTCTACCTCTCAGCTCACTGCTCCAGGATCTTTGCATGGGAGGCACGTTCTATACAAAGAATGTTCTTTCCCTCCTCTAGCCTAGTACCTCCTGCTCATCCTTGAGCTCGAATGTCACTTCTTCAGAGAAGCCTTCCTTCCTCTCAGGACCAGCTCAGTGCTCTTTGTCATAAGCACTTGTAGATTACTGGACTTTTTCTTTAGACTACTAGTTGATTTGCAATTATGCATTTGTTTGTTATTTGATTACCATCTGCTTCCACAAGGTAGGAACTCTGTCTTTTCTGTGTCTCTAGGGCCTCACATAATGCACACAGTTGGTGCCCAATAAATACCTGTTACCGAATGAATAAATGAAAGAGTGAATGAAAATAAAGAAAGGACGCTTTGGAAAAACAACTAAAAGGTGGGGAAGAAGACCGAGATTGTTAATGGGTAGGTAAGGGGAGGGCTAAGCACCCTTGGGATTTGGTGATTTTATAAGTTTGGCATTAGTGGTTTTTGTTGTAGGTTTTCAAGGCCCTGGAGAACTTATCCTACAATCTATGATCCTACTCAAAAGAATTGACAGTAGGGACTCCATCAGGGATTTGTACACCAGGGTTCATGGCAGTATTCCTCACAAGAGCCAGGAAGTGGAAACATGCAAATGTCCACTGATAGATGAACAGATACATAAAATGTGGCATATAAAAAAAATGGAACATTATCCAGCCTTAAAAAGGAATGGCGTTCAGACACAAGCTACACCATGGGTGAACCTTGAAGATGTGCCAAGTGAACAAAAGGACATATATTGTATGATTCCACTTCTAGGAAATGCCTAGAGTTGTCAAATTCATAGTGACAGAGAATTAAACGGTGGCTGCCAGGGGCAGGGGGAGGAATAAATGGGAATTATAGCATTTAATGGATACAGAGTTTCAGTCTGGGAAGATGGAAACGCTCTGAACATTTCCATCTAGATGGACGGTGGTGATGGTTACACAGGATATGAATATATTTAATACCACTGAATGCTTAGAAATGATTACAATGGTAAGTTTTATGTTGTGTACATCTTACCACAATTAAAACAAAAAGCAAAGGCATGCTAAAAACACACACACACGCACACACACGCACACGCCCCTAAGATTCCTTCAAGTTCGGAGTCCATTGCTTATAGTGAAGGCCCATTGCATCTAGATGAACCTGTTTAAAACTCACCTGTTTATTATCTTTCATTTTATAGTTTCTGTTTTTCAAATATCCAGTTCTTCCTCTTTGCCCTGATGTTGAGTGATGGCGTACGGATGAGGAGACATGCAGACTGTGTGTCTGTGCCTTTTCCTGAGCCAAGGGAACACGGAATATTGTCCTTCACAGCAAAATATCAGCACTCAAGTTTGATCCCGACTTTGTATTTAGACTGTTTTCAGTTTAGAAACCTCTCTAGGAGAAACCAATACAGCCCTTATTTTTATACTTCTTCCAAATTTTTAAGTTTATTTTTTATTTTTTTAAAAAAGATTTTATTTATTTATTTGACAGAAACATAGCGAGAGAGGGAACACAAGCAGGGGGAGGGGGAGAGGGAGAAGCAGGCTTCTCGCTGAGCCGGGAGCCTGATGTGGGGCTCGATCCCAGTACCTTGGGACCATGACCTGAGCTGAAGGCAGACGCTTAACGACTGAGCCACTCAGGTGCCCCCAAATTTTTAAGTTTAATTGGCTTTCAGATCCCATCTATCATTTATCTATAGATATACATTGAAATACAAGACATGATTATCATGTATAAAGCCAAATGTCGACTTTCCTTAGGATGATGCACAAAGCAGTATGGCTAGGATGTGAATCTCTAACAGTTGCTCTCAAATGCAGAAGGATCATCTTAAATATGGGTAAAAATCCCCTGCAGGTTTCCAGGACCCCAGCACCGGAAGGCTCACCTGGCAAGTTTGGTGAAAATCTGCATCTCTGTGACCTAAGGGCATTTTTATGCAGGTGAGCCTCATCACACTGAAAAAACAAACAAACAAAAACAAACAAACAAACAAATAAACAAAAAACTGGACTGCCTTGCTTGCTACCTTACAGGACAAAGCTTTAGAAGCTCTAGAGAGCGTTTTCAACAGTCTGCCCTTTTTGTCTCAATATTTTGTATTGTACCATTTGTAAGAGGCAAAAGAGGACCTCGAGATTGCCCTCGGTAGGAGCACAGCCCTCTGTGGGGAACAATTCCCCATAACCACTTTTTAGTTCCACAGCCAATAGTTGGCAAATTTGGGAGGTTACCGATTCTATTGAAAATCCAAAGAAACTATGGTCCTCTCCTTTCCAGTATGAACTCACAAAATTTTCTGCATTCCCTTCAGATGGTTCTTGTCCCCTCGAAGCACATCTGTAGACTTCAGGTAAATTACCCTGTTCTCAATCCTCTTCCTCCCAGAGAGACCCCTTCCTCATTATTAAAGAATCATACAATTTCATATTTAAAGGGGGCTTTAGGGTCATGTATTTCAATCAAATAGTTTTGTTTTATTTTGTCTTTTTTTCCAATAGAAGAAGAAACAGAGGCCCAAGGAGATTAAGTGACTAATGTCACACTGGATTAAAACCAAGCTACCTAGATGTAGTTGAAGATTCTTTTGATCATGCTCATTCATATTTGTCTAGGAGATGTAACTAATGAGAATGTGATCAAACTGACCCCACTGAAATTTGTGGAATTATTTTTTCCCCACAGGGTTTGTTGGGTAACCCTTTGGAATCCATTGAGGCTGAGCATGTTTTTAAGGATTTATCTGAATACCATCCAGTTCTAGAGGACTGTTTGTTTCAAAACCGGAAGCCCCAGACCCATGAATCCAAACTGTACCTGCTTCTTTTGCCATCATGCTTTCATGTAAGGGGGTTTGATCAGGATGCTCGGGTATGGAAGGTGTAGAGGTGGGAATGAAGGACTAGATTATTCTGAGCCAGACCTTGTGGGCAGGTTGTGGTGGCCGTGAGCTAGGAGCTGAAAGAAGATAAGAGGACAAACTAATGGAGCCCCACGGCCAAGCTACATGGCTCCTTCTTGGACACCTGAGACCAAGTGGTGTGGTATAGGGAAAAGGACATTGATTTAAGGGCCAGAGTTGGTTCTGCCATTTCCTAGCTAGGTAATTTTGGTCAAATGAACTTGTGAGCATCAGTTAGCTTATGTATGAAATGGCAGTGGTGTTAGATAAGAGATGGTATGTACAAAGCCCCAGGTATATAACATGCAAGCAGAAAATGCTCATGTGGGGGCACCTGGGTGGCTCAGTCGTTAAGCGTCTGCCTTCGGCTCGGGTCATGATCCCAGGGTCCTGGGACCGAGCCCCGCATCGGGCTCCCTGCTCCGTGGGAAGCCTGCTTCTCCTTCTTCCACTCCCCCTGCTTGTGTTCCCTCTCTCGCTGTGTCTCTCTCTGTCAAATAAATAAAATCTTTAAAAAAAAAAATGCTCATGTGTATGTACATATGTATGTGTATGTATGTGTATATGTATGTATGCATGATGTGTGAGGGGCGTGTGTGTGTGTGTGTGTTGGGTTCCCAAAGAAAAGCTGAGGCTTTGTATTATAAAGCCTTGCTTAAAACAAAAAACAAAACAAAACAAAACAGTAACACTCTCTGAAACTCAAATTTCTACCGTAAGAGAGATGTGATTTTGAGTGTAAGCATTGTCCATCTTTCCTTCTTGCTTCACTCAAACATTTTGGAAACAAGCTGAAAGGGAAATAGTGTCAAACTAAAAAAACTTTTGTCAAGTCACTGTACCTTTATTAAATATTTGATTTCTCCAGTACAAAATGGAGAAAGAATAGATCCAGCCAACAAAGTGTTTACTGTCTGGTTGAGAAAATAATGTTTTATATAAAAAACAACCAGAAAACAATACCAGGTGCTATGCAAACCATCACTAGCTCTCGTTTCAGAAGACATGATCTGAGGGTCTGGGTTTGTCTTGGAGAGGCATCTTGGGAGGCTCCCTAGGCTGGTATTTGAGAGTGGGCTTTGGAGGCAGACAGATGGAGATGCATCTCTGCTCTCGTGCCAGTAATTTTTGTCTTGTTGCTACATTTTAATGTAGTAACAATCCTTAGTTGTCTCATTTTGAAAAGGGGAAAACCACATTTGCTTCTTAGGGTGTTGTAAAGATCAAACAAGATAACAGATACAGACAGAGCACTAAGCACAGACGTTGGCACATAGGAAAAGATGAAGAAATTGGCTGGACGTGTCCGTTTCTCATTGAAAGTGAATCTTAGACAGTAAGTGTTGAAGATGCAGAGAAACTGTTTGGGGAAATATAAAATGGTACAGCCACTTTGGAAAGCAGTTTGGCAGTTCCTCCAAATATTAAAGTTACCATATGACCCCGCTATTCCACTTCAAGAGAACTGGAAACATATATACACACAAAATTTGCTCACAAATAGTCATAGCAGCATTATTCATAATGGCCAAAAAGTGGACACAACCCCCATGTCCATGAGCCGATGAATAGATAAACACTGGTGTGTCCATGCAAACAGGGGAATATTATTCAGCAACAGGAGAGAATGAAGTGCTGATCGATGCTAAAACATAGGCAAACCTTGGAAGCCAAGTGAAAGAAGCCAGTCACAAAAGACCGTATGTTAATATGATCCCATTAATGTAAAGTGTCCAGAACAGGCAATCAGCCATAGAGAGCAAAAGCGGATTCACGGTTGCCAGGGGATGAGGTGCGTGGTTGGGGAGAAGGGACAGGGGAAAGGGAGGGACTGCTGATAGATTTGAGGTTTCTTCTCGGGGTGAGGAAATATTCTGGAATTAGTGATGGTGGCATAACCTTCCAAACGTACGAAATCCACTTTAAATGAATTGTATGCTTTAAATGAGTGAACTCTGTAGTATGTGAAATATATCTCACTCAACCTGTAAAAAAAAAAAAAGAGGTGAAGCTTAAACGGACGTGGCCCTTGGGCAGGCAGAAGGAGCAAGAGGGCAGAGCACACAAGAAATGGACGTCATCTGCGCACGTGAGCATGGGTTTGAGAGAATAGTTGCAACTGAAGGATTATGGGTGGGGGTGCGCCAAGGTGGGCCATTTAAGACCAGGTGTAGCAGTTCAGAGTTAACCTCAGAGGCAGTCTGAGGGTCTCTGGGGTGGTAGGAAGGTCAGAGAAGATAGAATTTTCCAGATTTCTCAGCATGTGGTTTGGATGGAGCAGGGAAGAAAAATCAGAGGCAGGTGAACTAGAGTAGCTCCTGACAGAAAAGGAGACACGTCTGTGGGTGTTTGTGCTGAGGTTGAGTCCGCAGTGTATGCTCTTGTCTGCAGGGAAGGACCCATGAGGGTCATAGCTGCAGTGTAGGGGGCAGGCGTCCGATGAGCTGTCAACGGTGGGCGGGACAGCCCCATGTGGGCTGCTTGGTGAATATGAGTGGAACATCCTCCCTCACAGAGCATTCTGCTCTCTGTGAAAATTGTCCTGGGGGTAGGAATATCCTCATTTTCGGTACAGAACAAACACAAATACGATATTTCATATCTTCTCTGCCATTTTCACCCTTCCCTGTAATTGGAAACTCTTGCCCCCAGTCTCACCTGTAGGAGTCTGACTTCCAATGTAGAATTCTCTTCCCCTCCTCACCAAACCCTCCCTGTCTGTCTTCTTTTCCCCCCTTCACATTTTCACAGGGTTTTTATTTTATTTGTCAGTCCTTTTGATTAGCGATGGTAAAGGAATAGGGGAGAAGAGGGAGAGGATGCTTCTGTTTCATTAGTTTCTGATAAAGTGCGCAGTTTTTAAAGGCTCCTTTCATAAATCTACACACTTTTCTGTTTCACAGTCTCCAATTTACCTCCTCCTCTCAGGCTTTGGTTGTGTGCTCAGAGGCACGAGACCTTGAACACCTCTACACGGTGTCTTAACTAGCCTCCAGTGGATTCGGAAGGTTGAGCTTCTCTTTGCCCCTCAGCTTGCTATTAACCATTTTCTCCTTATTCCTGGATTTTGCCCTTTTCCCTCAAGTTCACTGCTGCAGATTTTCTCCTGGGAGCGACCCTCAGTTATAATATCAAATCCAGTTCTTGTGGTGATCTAGCTGCCCACTGCAGCTCCCACACTCAGACTTCCAGCTGGTATAGGAGACTAGATGGACCCGCTCCTCCTCCCTCGTAGACACCCATGCAAGGTGCACTGAGGGGGAGTCATTTATAAGACATTGCCTTATATCAGCTCCCCTAGCACCCTAGAATGCCTCACAGGAAGAACCCCAGAGAGTCTTGGTGGTTCTAGTTACTATTGTTTCAACAACTCAAGTTGTTGCTCAGTGACTAGGTGTATGCATATTCCTTTAAGATTTAAAATAAAAGTGTTTGGGTGACTAGGCTTTGAAACCTAAAGGCTTTTTTATTTTGGTAAGTTATTTCCCCCTATGAGACACATACAACATGGGCTGTTGAGGTTTGCGGAAGAGTTAAAGGGCCTTCAGGCTGCCTGCTCTTGGGCAGGGTAGCGAAGTCACAGTAGGTTGCTACCTTGGGTTTCTTGGAGAGTCCTCTTCATTCTGTGGGGTACTCTTCATTTCTTCTTCCTTCCTTCCCTCCTTCCCTCCCTCCTTCCTCCTCACCTCTATCCTCCCTCCCTCCTTCCCTCTTTTCCTCACCCCTTCCTTCATCACTCACTCCCTCCCTCCTCCCCCCTCCCTTTCATTCCTCTTCTTAGTAGTGTGACAATTGCTCCTAATTTCCTTTCAACTTGGAAGTAAAATTGTCTTTATGGTTCTTAGGCTTTTCTTCTTCTTATCTTCCTAACTGCCCATACCCATCCACCGCATCCAGACTTTACTCACTCTTTAAGTCATCAAAGTGAGCTGAGAAACAAACCTCTGCCTTTGACCTTGAGCCTTCCCAAATGTCCAGAAATGCCGGTCACTACTCATTGTCTGGCAGAGCAGCTCAACCCTAAACCAGCCTGAAGGTTTTTTTCTATCCATCTGTCTCTTCCAACTATATCACAAGAGTCAGGACTTCCCTGGAGTTCTTGGGGCCTGAGAACATTCTGGAGATTTTGAACTTCCCAGTTAGGGCCAGTACATAAACTATTGCAGTCGTGAGCATGACCTGGCTCCTCTAGTCAACCAGATATCCAGACTCCTGGGACCAGCAATGCTCCATGAACACCTGATCCAGGATAGCTTCCTCCGAACCAGCTCCTGTGCTGGACTCCTGGGGCTTGGAGGGTATTGCTGTTCTCCTCATCTCATTCACTGTCTTCCACTGATTCATTCTTATAGCAGGTCCACAATGACTGGAGGCCCCTGAGAGGCTGTGAGGCCTAGAAACAGAAGACTTGACTTACAGTCTTAGGATGTGGCCTAAGTCTGTCTCTCAGGATCCCTGGAAAAGGAAAGATCATGGATTTAGGCTGATTATCATTTCCCTATCATAAATTAACAATGGTTCTGTTTCTGTGTCTTACTAAACTTGATCATGCGCCAGTTGGTTAGAGACGTGGGTGTAAGGAATTCTGGGTAGCCCTGGCTTTTTTGTAGGAAATGGTCTCTAACTAAAGAGAGGTTCCCCCCTCCTCCCCCCAGGGATATCCATGGAATCTTACTCTTAATTTGCTTCTGGGCCTTTGTTACTTGAACTTTGACCAGTCTTTGAATCACATCTGTGAGAACACACTCAGGAATCCTGAACCCCTACACCTTCTGGGTGAGCAGGGAGACAGTTGCTCGGGGGCTGCCTTGCCCTGACCCTACCTCTCAAGGCTCCCGCTGTGCTGCTCAGCTGGGCAGGAGGATGACCCCATCCCTTGGCCTCTTGCTGACAACAGAAGAGTTTCAGATCCTTGCAAAGTCTTGTACTCTGGTCCCTGTCCTTGACATGGTGAAGGGCCCTCTTGCTTGAGAATTTCAACAGGAACCTGAGCTTCTCCACACTGACTCTGTAATGAAGCAGTACCCTCTATTTGATAGAATCCAAGATGCCATCAACGGTAAAACATGCCATTATTTTATGTCTCACAAGAAAAAAGAATGCAGCCAAACTATGACTATTGTTGATGTTAAGACCATCCTATTAAAAAAAAGTGTCTCTTAAGAATCAATGAAATATGGAGCACAGTGGTTACATGTACAATCCTTGGAGTCAGACTGCTTAGATTTGAATCTCAACTCTATTATTTAACGTTTGACCTTGGGCGAGCCACCTGAGTCCTCCGTGCTTCTGTTTCCTCATCTGTTGGGATGAGAATAATAGTATATATTTGAGAGGACATTGAGGATTAGATAAGCGACTCCATGCAAAACACTTAACACAATGCCTGGAGTATAATAAAGGCTCAATCAATGTCAACAACTTTTAGTTGAATGCTGATAAAGAATAGTAGCAATTATTATGCACCAGGTGTGGTGCTAACTACTTTATATGGATTATCTTGATTGTGATCAGCACAGTAACCCAAGAGGGAAGAGGCTGTGATGGTGACTCCTTGCCGGAGGAAAAGCCGAGGCAGAAGGAGGTTGGTTATAGGGTGCCTGAATCTTAAATAAGCTCTGTAAACTCCTTCCCCGCCCCCCACTTTTTTTTTTGCTTAACATTTTACTTTTTTTTTTTTAAAGATTTTATTTATTTGACAGAGAGAGAGAGAGTGAGAGAGAGCACACAAGCAGGAGAAGTGGCAGGCAGAGGGAGAGAAAGAAGCAGGCTCCCCGCTGAGCAGGGAGCCCCATGTGGGACGCGATCCCAGGACCCCGGGATCATGACCTGAGCCGAAGGCAGTCACTTAACCAACTGAGCCACCCAGGCGCCCATAACATTTTACTTTTAACATACAATTTTGTTCCTCTTTTCCTCTTAGTCAGAAACAGATTTACCATGAAGGCAATGAAGCTTGGGCTTCAAGATCCCTCATCTACGTAGGCTCTTCCTCAAGACCTATGAGCTCCAGTGGAGTATTTGCAGAGTGCTCTGAGGGCTGGAGAGGGGGCAGAGATCGTCTGCCAGGGCCTGCAGAGAGTTGGTAGTCCAGCAGAATGGAAAGGGTGGTGAAATGCCAGCATGTAGACTGCAGCAACCATTGCTGACTTGTCCCGATATTCTCTATGTGAATGTCTTCCTCTCTCTCTGCATAGCCAGCCAGCCTTCTAAAGGAGCAGAGTTGCAGATTTGCTAAGGCATGCATTGACCACCTTGTTCTCTTCTGTATTATGACTCCTCTAGTGGCGACCCCACCAAGCAGAAGAAAATACCCACAGTACCATGGTAAGGATGTACACAGGGAAACACTGACAAGGAAAGAACGAAAAAAGCACTGGAAGTCCGTAAGTTCTCTGTTTATCCACTGACAAAGAAACTGGTGACAAATGGATTTTCTAAAAGTAAATAAAAGCTCCTTTTAGAAATTTTAATTTAGGTTGAAGATTGCTCATTCTCTCTCTCTTTTTTTAAGAAAGACTTAGAATCAGAGAAAAATAACTGTTGCTCAGACTTTTAATTTAAAAACATTTTAGGGTTTTTAGTTGACTCATTCTCTAATTGTCATTTTTTTTAGTTAAAAGAATTTTTTATTTTTATTTTTTAATTAACATATAATGTATTATTTGTTTCAGGGAGTTAAAAGAATTTTTTTTTAAAGATTTTTATTTATTTATTTGAGAAGGGGGGAGCAGCAGAGAGAGAGGGGGAAACTGGCTCCCCACTGAGCAGGAACCCCGACAAGGGGCTTGATCCCAGGACCCTGGGATCATAACCAACTGAGCCACCCAGGCACCCTTAATTAAAAAAATTTTTTTTAAAACATTTCCCTCTACTGACTTTGAGATTGATGTATTCTTTTCTATTCTCCCGGATTGACACTGGAAAAAAATGTGATTTGATGTCACCATCATTCTGTCATTAGAACACTGGATCCACATAACAATTTCATCCATTTCACAAATGATCACCAAAAACTACATGGTCACCAAGACCTTATTGGTGTTTTTTTTTGTTTGTTTGTTTGTTTTTGTCCACCTGGTACAGAGTTGGCAAGTTTGAGCAACAAAGGAAAGCACACTGGGAGAAGTAAATAAGTTTGTTTACTTTGTGTACTTTATTTTGTGGGCTGGGTGAAGTAGCTAAGTGCGTAGAGACTGCTATTTACTGCCATTGACCGGGAACAGACGATGTGCCACATTGAGCTCTGTGGACTCTACTGGGGCTAGAGTTTGGTCACGCCATCTCCCTAGGAGTGGGGGTTATTATTCTCCTTTTTCAGAAGGAAAAATCTGAAGTTCAGAGCTGTTAATAAACTCTTCTAGGTCATACAGATTATGTATTTCATTCACTTCGGATGTCATCAGTTGTAAGGTCCATCATGATTTTATGTACCACTAAGAAAGCAAGAAATATTCTCACAACTGTAGCATAGTGGTTTTATATGTCTTAGCGTTGTTTTTTTTTTTTTTTAAGATTTATTTATTTATTTATTTATTTGACAGAGAGAGACACAGCGAGAGAGGGAACACAAGCAGGGAGAGTGGGGGAGGGAGAAGCAGGTTTCCGCAGAGCAGGGAGCCCAATGTGGGGCTCGATCCCAGGACCCTGGGACCATGACCTGAGCCAAAAGCAGACGCTTATCGAGCCACCCAGGCGCCCCTGTCTTAGAGTTTTTGCTATATTCTTATTGGTAAGTCTCTTGAACTTACGTTGGCATTGATTTCTCTCATAGATGTCTCTTGCACATGTGTGAAAAGAAAAATAGAAATGAAAAAAATGGGTTTTTTAAGAAATGAAATAAATTGGTTAAGGTTTTTATAAAACTTCACATTCAAAATGTGGCTCTTCTGAACCATTTTCCACCTGGGAGTCAGGGATGTTCATGTTTTGCTGCGCAGGCTCATCCTCTATGTCATTAAAAATGTGGGTGAGGTTGCATTTCCTGTTTGTTTGCTATCATCTCTGAAGTTCTCCTAGGAGCCATTGCACAGTTTTATACCTGTGTGCAAGCAGGGAAGACTATGGCCAGCTACAGCCGGCCAACAGTGATTGTCAGATGTATTCTGATCAGAAATTCTAAAATGTGAGTAAATATGTGTCTTTAGGTTCAAACTGAGGTCCGTGTCTCTCTTAACGGAGACACAAAGGAGGCTTTTGTCCTCTGGTTCCCGAAGTCGAAGTTTCACAGCAAAGGTCAAGAGCAGGTGCTGAAACTCAGTTGTACTCCAACTTCTCAACCCCTTAGCTCACATCAACTGCTCAGGTCCCCTGGGTTCCCTTCCAAACCTCCAATGAAGGCAGGTTCTTGGTGGAAAAGGGAAAATTCAAACCCCAGGAAGGATCTTGTTCTGGTCTAGTCCTGGTTTCAACCTTCCCTGATAATTTTCGCATAAGTTCTCCGGAAGCACACGATTCCAAAAACATTGGAATTGCCAGAGTTTGAAGATACTGCTGTTTGATTCTGTGCAGGGCGGTTGGTTACGAAAATCATCCCCTGTCCCAGGTGTGGATGCTAGTTGTTCTGAGGACCCGACTCTACTGCACGTCTTCAGGATGTTTTCATCGCCATGGCCAGAAGCCACCCCTTGTAGGTAGGTGGGGCTTAGCAATACCACGATCTGTTGTGGAAAAAAGCCTCATGTCTACAGGTTTTGGGGGGCGGATCTGCATCATCATCATCACTCAATCTTCACACATAATTCAGTCCGCCTGGAGAGATGACCCCTTTGTCTAACACCCAGAAAGACAAATCACGTTAAGGAAAGGTCACCCAAGACGCTCCTGGTTTGTGCATTCAAGTACCTCTGTCCACATTTTCAGTTTTCTTTGAGCACTGGAGTTTGTTTATTTGATTATTTTATATTATGGCAGCTAGGGACCAAGATATTTCTTTTCTGTTTGTTTCTCCAACTCTTTTTACAGTTTAACAAGTCAAATACAAAACTCAGGGGAGTTAATAAGGCTCGTGATGGTGCTGTGCATAGCATCACATTATTGATTGGAAATACTGCATTGGAATGCCATGGAAGAGCCCCAAACCAAAAATTTCAGACGCCTGAAGCTTCGAGCTTTCCAATTAGGCTGAAAGTTTCCCTTGATAAACCAGTGGTGCTGAAGCTTTTAATATTGTTTAGCTGTATTAGTTATCAGCAACATTTCCTAGCTAGGCAGACCAGTGGACCGCTTGATGTTAGCGAGGTAGCTCGTCTGACTCACTTGCACACTTTGCAATCAAATATTCTATCTGAAAAAAAAAAAACCCTAAAATAAAATCTTAAGTGTAACGTAAACTGATCATAATTGGGAGAAAATGCTTCCTTCCCTTCTTCAATGTTATCTGCTCCTGTGCAGCCTATTTTGCATCCAAAGATACATTTGAAAGTCGAAATCCCTTAGAGCTAAATGTTCTAAACTGACAGAAGAATTTCTAGTGGCACACCAGCCTAGAGCCATGTTTTTATGAGGACATCACTTTCTATTTCCAAGCTTCAGCATGCACTCTTGCTTCCTATTGCTGGGAGCCATGCCACATCAACTTGCCTCCCTCACAGCCTTTAATGTTTTTTTAATGGAGTCCAGTTTTCCACCTAAGTTATGGCTAGCTTTCTGACAAACCATCAGACACCTAAGTAACCATAATGGAGGTATCCAGCTGTGACGTGGGGAGAAGGCGAGGGGAAACTTTTATGCCTTTGAACAAAACCATATTACGATCATTCATTTTTACCTGGCCTCCGGGTTTGCCAGAAAGGCTGAAAGGGGCTTAAGAAAACATTTTAAAAATTAATATGTGATATGAAGTCTTTTCTTGTAAGCCACAAGCTAAAGTCATCATTTCTAAGTCTGGCTGGTGTGGCAAGGTGCCGCCTGAATGGGGGCAGGAAGAAGAGTACTGCCGCATTTTTGTTTCTCCAGCATAAAATTGCTCGTGTAGCAATAAAGTTAGTTATCTAATGAAATAAAGCAAGCACATTGTGTAGGCACCTGGTTGTTTGGAAGAACCGAAGAAAATAATTGTAAATTTACATGGGTGATGAATCACTGCAGATGCAAATGTATCAGGGAATACGGGCATTTCTCTGTTAAAGGAAGAAGGAGATGCTCTGGAAAGTCGGCACTGTTGATGGCTTTATCTATACCATTTGGAAAGCATTTGCAGAACACTTGGTAATTAAATATGCCCTCAGCTGAGACATAATGCCCCAGGTTGTCCTGCTGGTAAGTAAAAGGTAAGTATTCTCATCATACCTGCGTTTTAAAATTTCTGCTATGAAGCACCTGAGTTTTCTGGGACACTAGCCGTGAGGTTGTGCAGTCTATACAATAATATGGGTAAATGTCATGGCTAAGAAAGAGGCAGAATTCCTCTTCCTAGACCCGGGACAACTGACTCTTTGTTGGCATTCAGATTTCAGCTCAGCCTCTTCCCCTCCCCATCAAGTCCTTCCCTTCCACATTAGCTCACTCTAAACCGTCACATTCCCCACCCCCCTTTTTTAAATTTCACTAATCATTGTCTGAAAGGATTATCTTCATTGGTTTGCTGGTTTGTTGATACCCATGCTTGGCAGAAAAGAAACTCCTTGAGAGCAGGATGGTATTTATCCTCTCCACCCCTGATTCCCCAGCTCCTCGGAAACAGTGCCTGGCACATTGTAAGTCTTCAATGAGTAGTGGTTGAATGCATGAATGTGCGAGCAAACGACCAAACGAATGAAAGAAAGAACGAACAAATGAGCGCAGGATGTTGACTACAATATAGTTCCAAAGAGAGCCCTAGAACACTGGATCCCTCATAGGCGTGGTATAAGACAGGAACATATGTAGAGTCTAAGATGCAGCCTAGGTCCGTCCACAATCATCTGTAGTATACTTGAAAAAAATCCCCTCAACTTCTGGCACAGTATCTGACATATTACACTCTTGAAGGTTTCTTAATGGAAAGGTTTTGGGGAGATGACCTGGTGTTTCAATTCAGTCCAGCAAGGAGATGGGGGGATATACTAGCAGGGAGGTCCTCTCAGAGTCCCCATCCGTGGGCATCCTGGGGATAGACCCGCAATCACACGTTACCTGGATCGACAGGGACTCTTCTGTCCAGTGTGGGTGTTCTATTAGCTTGAAATTCCTCAACAAAGACTTTTTCCTTGGACAAAGAAAAGTATTTTACCGCGTCATTAATATTTTGGGTGCTTTCTGTTAAAGCAGTCCTTGATGTCTTTCACATAGGTTAAAACTCTCCTTGCCGAAAAAGCAGTTTCGTTTGGCTGATGGAGTTGGCTGTTCATTAGAAAGGTAAGTAACTTAAAAAAAATACTTCTTTGAATTTGATGTATCTTACAGGGAGGGGCCTAGTTTGGTGTTGTCCACCTTAACTTGTCATCCAAATTGCCCTTGAGGAGTGGTTTTTAATCTGGTACATTTTCACCTGTATCTTCTGAAGTGGGCCTTTTTTTTTTTTAACCAGGAGGGTAGAGTAACGTGGAAAGCAGCTTTTATTTACTCCAAGGACAACTAACTCACATACAACCAAGGGCAGAATTAGTCTTTAGGTATATTTATTAGCCTAAGGGTGTCCTGGGTGTGTGCGTGTACGTGTACGTGTGTGTGTGTCACTCAGGAACCTCTTTAAAAAATAATTACCTTGTGATGAGTATCTGATGCCAATGGTGTATTTTCATGTTAAAAGTCTGAGGTCGTTATTTCCTGAGACAGCCAATGAACTTCTTTTCACCTTGTTCCTGGATGCTTTTCCTCTAGGGCAAGCATACCTGCAGACCAGCCCTGGCCAATGGTTAATGTTCCGATAAAATGGTTTCTCTTCATAGTATAATTCCAGTCCAGTCAAATGAGAAATATTTACTAAACTTTTTTTTTAAAATATATATTTAAGATCTATATTCTCTACCAGCTGGTGTATCAGTGGAAAAAGGCCTTAATATTTTCTTACAGCTTCTATCTCTTGTTCCTGTTGACTCTGTCAGCCAAGGAAAGGCATCTGGAGGATGAGGTTACAAGTTGAACCAAGTGTGGGGTGCACAGATAGACACGCAGTAGTGTTCGTCTCAGCCAAAGCTCACTATTAAAATTTTGGTCATGTTCAAAGACTTTTTCAGAAATGGCTTTTGGGACAATTTTGTGTCCAGTCTTTAATCACTAACCACGCATCTTTCTGGCATCACTTCAAGAGGCTAGAGGGTCATGTATGGATAATGGCAGTGACTGTGCTGTCATCCACGTATGAAAAAGCCATACTCAATGGCTTTGATGTCATCAAGCCACAGCCCACCAATTTGGTGTCAGTGTGATGGATTAGGAATTGTCAGGCTACAGTTGTTGGCTTTTAAAAAATAAGGAGTCCATGAAATCGGCTTCTGGGGTGGGACATATAAATAGACTTTTGGGGGAAAAAGTTAATGTAAATTCCCCATTGTTGGCGTTATGTTAAACCGTGTGGGGAGGAAGGGCATGCTGTGGCAGCTGGTAAGGTCAATATCTAGAGTTCTCATAAGGTATGGCCTTCTCGAATCTGTCATTATGTTTCCACCCCCCGAAAAGGATGGGGTGAGGGAATGGAGAACCTGGACCAAGGGAGAAGGGAGGGAGCAGGAGGGTGGGGAAGAGAAATCTGGCCCAAAGGGAAGCTCCTCTGTAAACTGGGGAGGAAAGGGCTCCTTTAAGGAGTTTGCATGTACTGTAACTGGTGCCTTCGTATAACATCTTGACTTAATAAGGAGACCAGCAAAAGGGAAAGAGAAGACAACCGATGGAAGAAATGCGCAGCAAGACAATAAAAAGTATCCTCCTCACACCCACTGCCTTAGGGGTTTTTCCTTTGCGCCTCAGAGCTTATCCCACTGAAACTCATCAATTTTTGCTTTTGTGCTGGAAATGCCCGAAAACATTTAAGGCTTTCCCGCCACCCCTTGGGGGTGAGAGGGTTTCACAATGCTCGCTGAGCCTTGTGGTGTGTCCCCGGGGAAGGCCAGGGGGCCACAGGGGAGGGGAGAGAGGCGCTCCTTCTCTTCCTCGTCGGGGATCAAGCGCCCCCCTCCCTGCCAGCCTGCGAACAAAGGACGGAACCTCAAAGCCCCTGCCCTAACGCGTGACCTCGGGGCCCAAGGCAAAACATTTTATCTCTGGGTCCTTTTGACATAAGCTCCTCAGGCTCTGCAATTGTGGTTTATGATGTGACTAGAAACCTTTGATGGAATTACTCTTGCCTTCTATTTCTCTGCCCAGCCATTTATTATTCTGTATATTTTCGAGAGCTGTGGGAAACTTTCATAACCAAGCCTAAGCCAGGCGAAAACTTGTTCTATTTGGAATTTGTAATGAAGTCAAAACATGGCCTGGATTTTCTGAAAGGCTCCTTTGGCTGCCTGCAACAGCCCCAGGGCACCATCAGACAGGGATGGAGAAGGCCTGGGAGCAGATTTTGTTACCAAGAATAGGACAGAACAATATTTGCCTCCAAAACACTAGGGCTGCTATTTACCTTCTCAGCTGGAAGAAGTGAGAGATAAATGCATATTTCACATGAAGTGCAAATACCAATTCTTTCATTTCTAATTTTCAGGATTTTTTTTTTTTCTTCACTCCCTCTCAACAAAGGGCTAGGGAGATTTTTTAGCATATTTGATTTCCTGACCTGAGGGGAGAAATTCTTTATTTCAGAACTTTTGACCCCCAAAGAGCTGTTACTTTGCCTGAAATGAAACTGTGAATAAAAACTGTGAGACATTTAAAGTGACTGGGGGTTTTGAGAATGCTTTCTTTTGTGTACTGTGCACGTTGGTGGGTGTGGGGTTGCAGAGAAAGACAGAAAAACCAAGTTTCGCTCTGCTTGGATGGAAAACTTCCCCTACTTCTCAGAAGCTCTCGAAAATTATTTACTGGCTTAAACCTGTTCCCTCCAAAGGAGCTTCCGTCCCTAACAGAAGTGGCAAGTTGTAAGATGGAGTTAGTCCCTAATATTTATTTGAGTCAAAGGTTAATAGTAAAGGGGGGTTTGGTCCCTCACTGTTCCAAGTTAATGTTTATTTTTCACCGTCAGGTAAAGAATTTCCTAAGGCCCTTATTTCACTGCTAAAAGCGGAGTAAGAGAACACCGATTCGTGCCCCTGGGCTTGAATAAAGGAATAAAAACAGCACAACATTTGCATCTACTTAACAGTCTCCGTTTTTAAGAGCCCCTCACAGTAAGAGGGGAAAACCGTATCTGGAGGTTAAATGAAGCTCTTCTGAGATACTTGCCAAAAACATAATTCAGAGGAAGATAATCATTGTCAGAAATGACCTAGGAATTTGAGGCCTTATGATTGAAAGCACAAAGCTCAGAAAGGTGCATTCTCTTGCTTCCCGGCCTGCCTGGATATCAATGAACATCAGCTAAAGGTGGCTGAAGAACCAATTTCATGCATCTACTGTACGAGGAAATGAACTGAGCCAAGGGCAAAAATAAAATTATACAAATGTTATTATAGACTAGCCTGCTTCTGTCCTAGTTTAATTCAAATTTTAGTGCTGCAGGCTTTGCTTCCGGCAGTAGCCTTCCTGAATAAATCAACATTTGCTTACATCTAAATTATTAGGGGAGCATGTGACTTTGTTTATTGTATAAATTATACGCAAGGTTAAAGCATTAACTGTTCAACTGGTTTTGTTCAGTCACCTCACCGACTCGCCCCCAAATCATCTCTCCCCCAAATAGGAAATAACAATCTGACATTACTCCTTTTTTTTTTTTTTAAGACAAACCAAATAACAAAGCCGCAAAGCACGGTGAACCCGAGGTCGTGGGTGGGAGCACAGCTAAAGGTAAGATGGGAGAGAGTCTTAGCGTCTAGGAAAAAGAGAGAAGGAGCAAAGGGCCAAGAAAGTGTTCAAGTGAGTTCTGGTATGGTGTCTGCACAAAGTGAAACAGTGATCTGGTAAATAATCAGTTAAGTTGATTAAGGCGGTCGACCAAATGGGACAATTTAATATAGAACTAAGGAAAGCCTTTTGGCTAGGAGGATTTCAGTAGGCAAGGAATTTCAAACTCTACCGCAGTGTCGGGCCCAAACATTTTTATTGCCTGAGATCTGTTAGAAAAGAAAGTTAAACACAGACCCTCCGGAAAACGCACTTACAATGTTTTTGTCTTTGTACATTACAGTGAGCGACTCCCGAGAGCCTACCCACAGGTGTTTGGGAAATAAGGATGGGCTTTGATAACTAGACAACTTGACTTTCCAAGCATTTAGACAAATCGGGTATCAGATGTGTCCTACTATGAGAACATCCAATTAGCGTGAATATCAAAGGTTCAAAGTAGACCAATCAGTTGCAATTATTTGCTTTTTAAAGGTTTTTATTTTATCATCCTGTGTAGGCCGCTTTTACTCTTTGGCCTTTTTCACAGTGATACGTTAATTTACAAAATTGTAAATTGGATTTAGTTGAAAAGATGGAATTCAATCTTTTCCGAGAATATATATACATGTATATGTATGTATGTATTTCTTTCTTGAAACTTCTATAAACACTGTAAATAAGAAGATTTTATTTTATTTTTTTTATTTTTTATTTTTTTAAAGATTTTATTTATTTATTTGACAGAGAGAGAGACAGCGAGGGAGGGAACACAAGCAGGGGGAGTGGGAGAGGGAGAAACAGGCCTCCTGCGGAGCAGGGAGCCCGATGTGGGGCTCGATCCGAGGACCCTGGGATCGTGACCTGAGCCGAAGGCAGACGCTTAACGACTGAGCCACCCAGGCGCCCAATAAGAAGACTTTATACAGAATGATCATTTCCAACAAATGATTCCAATCTAAGGGGTGTGCTCAAGAGGAGAATCATTTATTTCCCTTTCAACCACTTCTGATTCGTTCTGCCTCTTACATTGGGCTTTGAGATCTCGGACAGCGATTCTCCAAACATCAGTCATGTGCCACCTGTCACAGAGTGGCCCAGGGGCAGAACCCAGGAATCTGTATTGTAGCCAACTTCCACATGATTGGGTTGTAAAGGAACTAACATGTGGAAACTTCTTCTGGGTCTGATATGGAAGCAAACCACGTAGCTCTATCTACTCTTCAGGTGCTTTGCATCATCTTCTCCTCATGGTGTCCTGGAGCCCAGCCCAAACTAGAACAGGCTTCCAACCAAAAAGACTTTCCAATCCCTGCCTTGCAATTTTTGGCCAATGGAAGGTATCTTTGGAACATATTCACGGAGTCCGTGGTAAATCCCGATGTGTAGTGAGACAGTACATTGGTGAAAAATCATCACACGTAAGTACAATTCTATTTGAAATAATTTATGAAATGTAAAAGTAAATTGCTTTCCATCCAATTGGTGTTTTTAAGAAATAGCTTTTTGACAGCAGCGTGTCAGAGTGGAAAAAGCAGAGACGTTGGAATCAGATAACTCTGGTTTCGAATTGGTTTCGTTGTTTATTCTCATGGGGTATTTGGCAAAACCTTGAATGTCTCCCAGCTCTGTTTGCTTGTCTGTGATATGGGACTAATAAATTGGAAACACAGTGGGTTTGGAAGAAAAAGAAATAGTATGTAAGCAATGTTTGGGATACGGTAGATGCTGAATTGGTGATAATTACTATTTACCATTTACAAACAGCTTTTGAATCCACAAATAGTACGTAGAAGGTTAAACCTTAAAGTGCGGGCATGCTGCTGCTGAGGAAAATTGGGGAGTTTCTGGGGTGCACGGCTGGGTTGGCCTGAACCTGAAAACTGCTCACTTCCTGCCCAAGCCTAGGGGGCCTGTACACCTCTCCCAGAGTTCCCTGGGGGAGAAGACAGAGAGAGGGAGAGAGAGAGGGAGAGAGTATGCCTAGGGATTATAGAGGGAAGCCATCCAGATGACCATTACAGCTGGTTTTTCATGGAGACTCTATGTCAGAAGACAGCAAATTTACCTAGGACATCATGTGTTGAAGACTTCGCACATGAAATGGGAACTTTGGGCCACTGGAGACAGAGGAACTAATAATTATCTAGAATTAGTGTCAAAGTTTCCATAAAACAGATGTAACAGATTAGCATACAGAGAAACCGCTGCAGGTGAAAGAGACTTCACTTGGTGAAATGAGACTAGAATACAGGGAAAAGCATAAAAGACCTGGCTTAGGGTCACACTAGCTCCCCAAGTGAACACCACCAAATGACAGGGACAATGATGGCGATGAAGACAACAATTTTCTAGTGGCCTAATCTGGCACAGCAGGTCATGGTAGTCCTTACAGAATGATATCTTAAGTTTCATTCCTGCTCGGAGATGTTGTACTTTAAATTTTCAAGTATGTGCTATCATTTAATGATCATATCAAGCCTGTGTTTTATTCTTAGCCTCATGGTCCTGCAATGTCTTGGGAAATGATTCTATCTCGAGTCATGGAAAATACCAGCTGAATCTCACATTATGTGTGAAATGTGTCTCCATAGCACAGATTTGTTGTTTACCTAGTTTTCATTTACTATTTTTAAGGTAAAATGATATCCCAACTCCCCTTTGGGAAACCACCTACTCTCAGACCACAAGACTTAAAAGGCATCAAGTCCATCCCTAACATGAGAGGTGGGTGCTGATTGGCCTAAGCACACGGGCATACTACCCTCTTACAGTGATTGGTTCACTCGAGCACTTTGTAAACCAAGGGGAGCCATGCACAATGAGACTATTGTTCTTTCCCAAGTGACTTGAGCCTGGAAGTATATGGGCTGGTTCTGCTGTTGCCATCTTGCCACCACATGTAGACCAAGAATAAGGCCAGTGAGTGGAGGAATGCGGAGCTCAGCCGAGAGAAGGACAGAAAATAGGTCTTACTGACATCAGTGGAGCCCCAAAAAACCATTCCTGAAGGGAGTCCCATTCTGGACTTCTTGCTTAAGTGAGCCCATAAACTCCCTTACAGGTTAAACCAATTTTGGCAGAGTGTGTTTTCATTTTCAACAGAAGAGAGTCTTTTTATTTATTTATTTATTTTTAAAAAATTTTATTATGTTATGTTAGTCACCATACAATATATCATTGGTTTTTGATGTGGTGATCCACGATCCATTGTTTTCGTATAACACCCAGTGCTCCATGCAGTATGTGCCCTCCTTAATACCCGTCACCGGGCTAACCAATCCCCCCTCCGCCCTCCCCTCTAAAACCCTGTTTGTTTCTCAGAGTCCATAGTCTCTCATGGTTCTTCTCTCCCTCCAATTCCCTCCCCCCCATTTTCCCTTCCTTCTCCTAATGTCCTCCATGCTATTCCTTATGTTCCACAAATAAGTGAAACCATATGATAATTGACTTTCTCTGCTTGACTTATTTCACTCAGCATAATCTCCTCCAGTCCCATCCAATGTTGATGTAAAAGTTGGGTATTCATCCTTTCTGATGGCTGAGTAATATTCCATT
>NC_138381.1:40899353-40924142 GCF_054177405.1 Leptonychotes weddellii | reverse complement strand
GACTTCCAGGGATGTTATCTTTTTCTCTAATTGGTGCCGGCCCCTTAGTGCCCCTAATTATACAACCTCCCCTCGCTTTTAGTGACCTCCCTCCTCTCCTTGTTTCAATCCTATACATCTTCCAAGTCTTAAGACAAATTCTGTCTCTTCTAGGGTATAGTTTCCCACCACTGTCTCCATTATTTAGATCCACACAGAGTAGCATTTAATTGTTTTGTGTTAGCTTTTTCTTCCTAAATAGGTCACATTCTCCTCGAGGGCAAAGATTATGCTTTAGTCTCCCTTGCTTCTCACTCGGAGCCTCTCCGAGTGATAGATACGTAGTAGGTGCTGATTAAATATTTGTTGATTGATTGCCTGCAAAGGGGGAGCTGCAAACTACTGGGAAAGCGCTAGCTGAACCAAGGCAGTGCTCTGGATCTCCCTGTGGGAAGACACTCGTAAGGGAATGGGAGAAATCCTTCAAAGAGCCCTGCCCACTACTGTGCTGTTTTGAGTGTGCTTCTAATGAGGGGCACTTGGTGGTGGTGTGGGGGCTGTAGGAGGGGCTGTTCTCCTCTCCCGGGGGGCGAGGGGTGGAGTACTCCCCAGGGGCGGGGGACTCTGGGGCACCAGCATCTGAGTAGGATGTAGATGGAAGAAGGAATGCTTGTACATTTATGCCTGCATCCAAGTTCGTGTAAGGTATGGCTCTCACCCACAAGCCAGGTTGGAGAGGGCTTTAACTCTGATGACTTACAGCTAGAGAGGGAGGGAGAGAGAGAGAGAGTGAGAGAGAGAGAGAGGCCCTCTTTGGGGTTGATAATATTCTCTTAAGTTGGAGTGGGGAATGCTGATAGAAGGAGCTTGCTTGAGCAGCAGTGAAAGGCGACTGAGAATTAGCCCCACTCCCCCTATGTCTAGCCTCTTCCCAATGTACTCAGAGTTTAAAAGCTCCTTTTCAGGGCAGACACTGGCCAGGGTGTCCCTAAGCAATTCTTTATTAAGAGCAAAGCTTCAGCGTCCTCAAGAGAGGCAGACGAAGGAGAGCCCGCTAGCAGGACTGGGCTAAATGGGTGCAGGAGGAGGAGAGCTCCTTTCTTTTCCCCGGGGGAGAGAAGTGTTGTGTGGATGCAGGCCTCCGTGAGCACACACGTTAGCCTGTGGTTATGGTGAGTGGCCCAGGCGCATGCAGACCTTTAAAGCCACTGATGTGGGTGAGGCGTCTGCACTTCAGTCGTCAGACTATATAGAAAATTTGAGGCAGGGCAAATTGCCGCATTTGAGGTATTTGAACAAGTATCGCTTGCTCATTTAACTAAATATTCAATAAGAAGAGGAAGCGGAGGATTCTTGGGTCTACAGACATCAGTAATGACCTCCAGCAGAAATGGACCCCAATCCCAGGGGGAGGCACATGACTTTGTTGCCTGTTGGCGCTAACTTTTAGCCAGGGTCACCTGGAAAGTAAATACAGACTGCTTATTTATTAGATGGAATGGTCCCTGATGTGGATATTATAATTCTGAAGTGGAATTTTTGTTCCTTCTCTGGGCCCTAACTATTTCCTTTTACAAAATTATCATTTTGAAAATAATACCTTTGAAATGATCATGGAACACATGAAAGATTCACACATACAGGCCCTCGTTCCTTTCCCTCTCGCCTTAGATCCTTGACTTGTGCCTCATATCTCTCAGGATCGTTTCTATATCTCTTTCTGGGGGAACTTTCTTTATATCTTCAGATGAGTCTCACCCAGGGGTTCTTTTTGTTTTTGTTTCTATTTTTAATTTTTATTTTATTATTTTTTAAGATAAATTGCCGGGACATGTTAACCCTAGAAAGATGTGTGCTTATTTATTTATTTGACAGAGAGAGACACAGTGAGAGAGGGAACACAAGCAGGGGGCAGTGGGAGAGGGAGAAACAGGCTTCTGCTGAGCAGGGAGCCTGATGCGGGGCTCGATCCCAGGACCCCGGGATCATGACCTGAGCCAAAGGCAGACGCTTAATGACTGAGCCACCCAGGTGCCCCTGTTTTTGTTTTTAATTAAGTAAACTCTATGCCCAGTTGGGGGCCCAAACTCATGACCGTGGGATCAAGAGTCACATGCTCTACCGGCTGAGCCAGCCAGGTGCCCCCAGGGGTTCTTAAATGCTGTAAAATCTTGGGGATCTATGAGGCCCTCCTTTCCCAACTATCTGTGTGAGGCCAGATATTCTTCAAATACATCAATTAAAACAACATATTGCAACCAACTGAATGCAGAGGCAGAGAATCTAATTCTCTTTTACTAAGACAGACATTAAAAAAAAGAGAGACATTAAAGAGATTTACAGAAACATAAAACAGCATTATTTTTCTCACTAATTTTTTTTTTGGAAAATATAGGTGATTTTATAAAAATAAATAATGCTATTTTTGTTATCTAAGTCTTATTGATATCAACATGTAATGGACTTACTGTTCTTTTAAAATAAATCACCTCATGAACATTGGACAGTTTTCTGTGGTCAATACAGATAGAGATAACTCACATAAACGAAAGATTGCTGGGGTTCTCTGACGGTTGAGAATGTAAAGGGGTCCCAAGACCAAAGAGTTTGAGAACTCTTTCTCCAAGGAAGAGCTTCTGTGTTCTGGAACCAGGGCATGAGCAGTGATCCTTAGCGAAGGCAAATAAATTGCCGGGACATGTTAACCCTAGAAAGATCAACCGTTCGTCTTGAAGCCAACAGCTTGACTTCACTGTGGAGCCGGAGTCTCAGGTAAGGCACAGCTGTGTGCTTCCAGGAGTCTCTGTATTTTGCAGCACTGTTTGATCACATCACATTCTCCCTTGCTGACTCAGACACAGTGGCACCACCTGCCTCAGGTCTCCCTTCTTCCCATGGGTGTCTACACGAAGCACTCCATACTCCCTTGCACAATATAAACAAGAGGACATGTCCTTCGTCCCAAGGTTTACTCAGGTAATGAAAGCGCAGGGACTCGGGTTTTGGTCTGGGTCCTTCTGTTGGCTTCAAAAGGAGCATAATTTTGGATGGATGAATCCATGCCTTGAAAATGAATAATTGTAGTTCATTTTGCCAGGAAGTTATGAAGAAAAAGAACTCTCTCTCTACGTCCTCTATGCAATCCTGGCCACTATACTCAGGAGCTGGAGAATTCCCTTTTGCAGCTGACTGCCGAGGCAGAGGTGTCGTGAGGCAGGTGCAGCTGAGGTTGGAGAACATGGCTCTCTTCTGTGGGTGAGTGGCTGGCGATCCTATGACCAAGGATTTGGCAGACTTACCCTCCCAGCGCAGGCCTTTCTGGAAAAAAAGCAGACCTCTTCTCTCAGGTAGATCCTTTCCACCAGAGGGCAGAGAGTGAGGAGCTGAGTCAACACCACCCGATGATGTGCCCTGGATTCCCTGGTTAGATGCTTTAGCCTTTCTTGCCTGGTGAGGAACGAGCGAAAATGTGCAGAGAGGTGAAGCGCGTGAATGCTGGCCCTGTTCCTTCTGCACGGGAATAGGTACAAGCATTATCCCCAAACACATTCCTTCATCCGTCCAAGGGTTCCTGAGGGCCTGCTCTGTGGCTGATGATCTCACTGCTTCTGAGAGAACCAGCCTTGAGTAGGGAGCTTTCCACTGGGCAGGGGAGAAGCTGGGAGGCAAAAGGCTGGTCTGTTCATAGCCTAGACAAACCCAAGCCTTGCTATCCAAGGATCGCACAATAACCCTTGTGGGAGGGGTCAGAGGTCGGCGTAAGATCCAGAGTAGATCTTAAAAATCCTCATCACAAGAAAAAGAAAGAGAAAATTGTAACTGTGACGAATGGTGACGAATGTCAACTAGACTTGTGTGGTGATTCATTTTGCGATGTGTACAAATGCTGGATCATTATGTTCTGCACCTGAGACTAATATAATGCCATGTGCCAATTATACCTTGATCATCATCATCATCATTACCCAGCCTCTAGATTCATGAGTTCAAAGCTGGGGCAATAGGTCAGCACCTCAGACACATGAAGAACGAGTAAAGGGGGGTGTTCTAGACAGGTGTCTTGTTCCCTGGCTTACGTATTTGCAGCTTCCCTCTAGGAGCCGGCAGGTGTTTTGTGAACAGATGACTAAAGTTTGCTTCAGGGCTAGTGGTAGAGTTGGGTTTCAGAAAGAGAATTTGTTACCTGCATCTACCTACTATGTGCTAGATGCAGGCACTAGTCCCAGGATGGTTCCTGGGCCGCCCAGTCTACACTGTCAAGGCCTCTCCCTTCCTGGAGGATGGAATTGAGGACCCTTAGTATGCTACCACAGCATCCGCAGCAGCCTGGCTCCTGCCATCATCTGTCATCACAGCCGGGGCGGACCTGAGCTTCTTCCAACACTGCTGCCCGTGTGTGGGTGTTGTGCTCTGCTCTCCCTGCACGGCCACATCTCGCGACGCTGCCCCTCCTGTTGGCTGGTCCTCTTCTAAGCACCGCTACGCTAGTGTTCCTGGAGGGTATCCCTCCTCAGCCCAGTGAATCACCACCCTGTTGGCCAAAGAGTCTTGTTCTTTGCATTTTACAGGGGACTCCACTGGAAAACTTAGAAAAGTCCCCCTGAATCAGAGCTCGCAAGTCCTTGAAGGTCACCGTTTAGTGATCCACCAGCTGTGTTCTTCACTCACTCTGAACCGAGGTCTGAATGTGGATCATGTGTTGGGTGCTCAGTCTGTGGTCCAAACAGTGACAGTTTGAAGAGTGAGTGGAAGTGTTATGAATAAGGATACCAGAACAACAGAAGTGCATCAGGATTGGAAAGAAAGACTTTCCCCGCATCGGGCTCCCTGCTCAGCGAGGAGCCTGCTTCTCCCTCCGACCCTCCCCCCTCTCATGTACTCTCTCTCATTCTCGCTCTCTCAAATAAATAAATAAAAATCTTTAAAACAAAAAAAAAGGAAAGAAAGACTTTCTGTTCTTTCCTCCAACATCTCTCATCTTTTTAGGGCGAGTGGTCAGATGCCCAGTGATAAAGTCTGACAGTTTCCTTCTTATTTTCCTCCCAAGAAAGCCTAGGGAGTTCTCATGGAAATTGTACTTCTGGTGACCTGTCCTGCTAAAATAAAAGTAGTAACTAACATCTATACAGTACTTACCATAAGTCAAGCACCGTTCTAGGTGTTTTTACATGCGTTAACTTATTCAATCCTCACCATTACCTGAGACTGGTGGTCTAGTTTTATTCCCATTTTACAGATGAGACAACAAGAACACAGAGGTTAAACAAGTTGAGTAGCTAGTTTGCCTGGCTAGAAAGTAGCAGAGCAAGATTGCAATCTGGAGCCTCCAGAGCCCGTGCATATAAACATCACCCCATCTGCCCCCCTCCTGCAGCTTTATCATTTACTCCAGCCCACATTTATCGAGGATCTTGCATGCGCCTGGACGTGTTCTGGGTATGGTGGTGCCAAGGCGAATGGACACGATGCCTGCCTCCGTTCCCTGCGGAGAGGCTGGGTCAGGCCCACCCTTGTGTAGGGAAAATATCGTATAGGGTCTCCTCTAGGGAGACCCTCCCATAACATGCGGGTTTTTTTTTTTTTTTTTAAAGATTTTATTTATTTATTTGACAGAGAGAGACATAGCGAGAGAGGGAACACAAGCAGGGGGAGTGGGAGAGGGAGAAGCAGGGGGAGCGGGAGAGGGAGAAGCAGGCTCCCCGCAGAGCAGGGAGCCCGATGTGGGACTCGATCCCAGGACCCTGGGATCATGACCCGAGCCGAAGGCAGTCGCTCAACCGACTGAGCCACCCAGGCGCCCAACATGCGGTTTTATATTCAGCTCGCAAGTTATCCTATTTGGATGGCTACTGCCAGGTTACCTTGGTTCCTAGTTCCCAGACTTCCTTATTATGGGCTGTCTTTTGAACCCATAAACAAAATCTTTCAATCAGAGGCAGTGGTCCCAAAGCAGTGTGCACTATTAATGATACTGCCAAGGGAGTGTCCTTAGCAGGCAAAGAGAGTTAATCAGAGCATTCTGGTGGCTTTCTCTGTGATTGCCAATATCCCGTGCTTTCCAGTTTGGGGGTGCTCTGGCTTTGTGGAGAGGAGGAAGGGAGCAGAGTCTCCAGGGACTTTTTTTTTAATATACTCCTCAAAACGTCTGATATGTATGACAACTATATACAATTTGGGCAATCCTGGTAGAGTTTTTTTTCTAAGAATTCATAATGTCTAAACACAGGCGTTTGCATAGAACGAGGGGAAGGTTTTAATCTTGGAGTTGTACAAAGAGTTTTTTTTTTTTTTTTGGCACCAGCACAATTGTGAGAAACAGAGCGCTTATTGTTTAGCTTGTCAGGGGCCTGTGCCGGCCAAGGAAATGCTGATGAAGTAGTTCCAGTTGGTGGCGGGGTGGGGGGTGGGGGTGGGGGGGTGGGGGCGTCCGCGGTAGTGGGGGGGTCCTCAGGAGAAAATAAGAAAGCAAATGGATAAGAGTGCCTCATTTAGCCCACCCTTCCAGATGTCCGTCCAGAGGTGTGAAGGCAACGATGTGCACACGCCTGTGTGTGCGTGTTTAAAGTTAGAAAAATTACAAAAATGAACAAGGACCACTAGTGCCCTGACTGCCCCTGGCTCGATGGTACTGTTTTGTCTGCTTTGGTTTATATGGTGCTGTCCGCGTACAAAAGACATGGACTTTCCTTCTCCTCTGAGTCCCACACCACCTCCCGATTATGATATTTGACACACTGAAGCAAGTTAGGATGTTAAAGCAGTGTGTTTCCAGACAGGGCATTTCTCAAGCATAGTGTTCCCTAAATGAAGAACTATCGAGTATGTTGAAGTTAACTGGTTATCAAACTGAATTGAGCACTGCTTCTTGAGGGCACCACCCGATGAGAGGTCCATCTATTGACACTTTGTAGGGGTTAGGGATTGACTGTGACCAAGGTCACCTCTAATCCTCATATGGACTTGCAGAGGTAGGTGATGATGGGCTATGTTACAGATGGAAGGAATAAGGCTCAGAGAGTGTAGATGACTTCTTTTCAGTATTAGATCCAGGATCCAAGCCAAAGCTGGTCAGAGAGCACCAACTTGCCATAGGCCCACCCCATTTCTTCCTGGGAATGCTGGATGGACTCTTAGGGAAAGTTCTTCCTGATGTGTTCACACCCAAATTAATGAACTTTACAGTTGGGAATGGAAACTCCTAGAGAACAAGGTAGTGTGTGTCTGTGTGTGTGTGTGTGAGAGAGAGAGAGACAGAGACAGAGACAGAGACAGAGAGAGACAGAGTCTTGTTAACGTAGATTGAGTACAGTCCTAAAATGCAAAGCAGTCCTCCCCCCATTTTATTATAAAACTTCTCATACACACAGCAAAGATGAAAGAATTTTATAGTGAACATATGTATACTTACACCTACATTCTGCCATTAATATTTTACTATACTTATTTTACCATGTATCTATCTATCATCTATCTATCTATCTATCCATCTAATCATCTATCTAACCATACCTCTATCATTAGGACTCTATCTTTTCTTGATGCATTTCAAAATTTTTAAAAAAGATTTTTATTTATTTATTTGATAGAGACAGACATAGAGCACAAGCAGGGGGAGCAGCTGAGGGAGAGGGAGAAGCAAACTCCCCACTGAGCAGGGAGCTGGATGCAGGACTCGATCCCAGGACCTTGGGGTCATGACCTGAGCCAAAGGCAGACACTCCACCGACCGAGCCATCCAGGCATCCGTCTTGATGCATTTCAACGTAAATTGCAAACATCAGTGCACTTCCCCCTAAATAATTCATAAAGCACGTGTATAACTTAAGTTCAGTATTTGTTTGCAGTTTTCTTTTGATGTGAGATTTACATGCACATTTACTGAGTTTTGCTAAATAGCCCAGCCCCCTTCAAGACAAAAAATACTCCCATCTCCTCAGCGAGGTCCCTGATACCTCTTCCAGCTCATTCCTGCCCCCCTCCTTCACTGACAGAGACAGCCACTGCTCTGAGTTTTCCACCACAGGACTCTTGTGTGAGGCTTCATCCTCTCAGCATAACGTTTCTGACACCCATCCATCCATACTGTTGTGTGTATCAGGAGTTTGTTCCTTTTATTTCACTGTGCAAACACGCTATCGTTTTGTTTATCCATTTCCCCACTGATGGGCTTTTCTCCGTTTTAGCATGTCATGAATAAAGCTGTTACGAATATCCCCGTACCACTCTTTTGTGAGTATATATTTTATTGTTCTTGGGTAAATGCCTGGGAGAAGCTTGCTGAGTCATAGGGTAGACGTATGTCTAGTTTTATAAGACACTGTCAGACCCTTTCCAAGCCGTCAGCCCATTTTATAGTACCACCAATAATGCGTGGTAGTTCGGGGTGCTCCGTATGCTTGCGGGTGCTTGGTGGTGTCTGTCATTTAAAATGTAGCCATTCTGGTGGGTGTCTAGGTGGGCAGTCGGGGTTGACAGCACTGATGATAGCCATGATGGAAAGGTAGATGTCCCTCTAGCACAAAGTACAGTTGGTAACTCCTTAGATTTCACTTGGAAACTCATTGCTTTAGCTTTCTAAGTCCCCGCCTCCCTGTTTTCTGATTGACAGATGGAAGTGCTTGGGGCAGTTCTGATTTTCAGGCTAATGCTCTTAGTACAATAAGCTCACTTAGGGCTTCTTTGTGTAGCCTAGATGCTTCGCTTTAACCCTGGCGACATTTCTTAGCTCCCCTTCTGTGTCAGACAAACTTCTTTGGCCGGATTGCAATTTTTTTTCCTTTTCAGAGTTTTCACCCAATGAAAGGTTGATGATTCAGATGTCAAGAGAGGCAGACTCCAAATAAAATGCAGAATAAACAGTTTTGAAGACTTAGACCTCTCTTTTCTGTCATTGTTACTCCTCAAGTCTCTTCTGATTCCCACAGAATAGTATGAAGAAAAAAAAACAAAAAACAAAACCAAACCAAAAACAACGAGCTCAGAGTTAAGAGAGCTGGCCTTTGAACTTATCTGTGTGGTTAATGCCGCTAGGTCATTTCATTCATCTGGATTGTGTGCCTTGACTTTTTTGGGCCACGGTTTCCTTGCTGGTAGAACAAGGCTGAAACAAATGATATTTTGATATTTAAGGCTTTGTGCTTTTTTGAAATTTCCAAATAACTTTCTATTTTGTTGAGAAGTTAAGAAACTTGGTAATGCTCTAACGTAAAGATTCTACTTGAGACAATTTAAGCGATTCTACGATAGTTCTTTCATCCCCTCTAGCACTTTGATGATGCCCTGATATATTCATGGAAACGAGTATCTCTTTTATATTTCGACTTAAAGATTTCCTTAATTATGCCTTTGACTGTTATCAGATGCTGCAGTTCACACTGGTAGAAGGATTTTACCTCAGATGATGGAAATGCTGGGTGAGCTTGTATTTACTTTACATACACTCTGGGATTTTGGGGGGCAGGGGTTTGCCCTCGATTCATTAAGTTTTTCCCACGTACGTCGTTACTCTATGCTGTCCAGTTGTATTCTATCATTGGGGGAGGGATACGGCAAAGAGAAGAGTGTAGGAAAGAATGTTCAGTCGTTGCCTTCTGTCTGCAGGCAATCATTCTGGAGCGGGAAGGAAGGGAAATGGAAATAGCTAGAGAGGATTGGCTTCAGGGGAAACGGACAGCCCAAATCTCAGTGAAAACGAGGTCGGGATTGGCGAGAGAAGATCTGCCGGTAGAGGTGTTTTCCCTGGTGCTGCTGTTAATGCCTTGACTGCACGGGAGATTTTCCTGGGTTTTTATTCCCTGCAGTCCCAGGAAGAGAAAGTATCCCGGTCACCGAGGAAACCTTCACCTACGGATAAAACACGGGCCCCCCAACCCTCTCGAGCTATCAGGTTTCATGCACAAAATTCTTGAGCAAACACACCAGGTGCCTCTCTGCATCGACTGATTTTTGGTGCTAACCAGAGAACTCTGCAGATGATGCTGAAGGTCACATGAAGGTAGAGAAGCCGCAAAACAGCACGACGCACCACCCAACTGCAAGCTAATTGGGAAGGAAATGGTTTCAAACTGACAGACTGTGGCCTGATAACCGAAATCTCACAGGGACAAAAGGTTCATGTCATTTAAAGGGGTAGCTTTGCCTATTTAAATTGTGCAAACAAAAGAAATGAAAACCCCCTCGTGGGATGGGAAGTTCTATTAGCAGATATTACCATCCTTGCTTTTATGCCCTCCTGTGTCACAAACCCCGAACATGTGCTGCGTGTCCTCAGGCATTCATTGATTAATTTACTTATTCAAAGTAAGGCAACAACAACAAAAAAGCAACAGAAAAACCCCAAACAAATTACATACTGGGGCACAGACGGCATTAAGATGCAGCGCACAATTTTGATATGTGGGTTTTTAAAAGAAATGTGTTTGGTCTGAAATGGTGCATATGTTAAACTCTAGAGAAAGTAAGAAGCCTACAACAGCTCTTCTGGGAATTAAAAAAAAAAAAAAAAGGAAAGTCTTTCAAGGTATCATTATTTTGAGAACCAGAAACAGTTGATATAACGTCAGGTACTACTCTGTAGCCGACAATAGCCGTGTTGGGCTCAACTTTCATCAGCGTTCCAATCAAGTCCACTGGAGGAGGCCAATTTTTCTATCGTATGGATGTGGTAAAAGTTAATTACATACTTAATTAGAGACCTTGGTTTTGAAGTCTTTACAGAATGCCTACAAGAGTAACCTTGTATGTACATATCTTTATATTTTAGAGCTGAATTGTAATGAGTGAAATAATACAAAATAATTAATACTCTCAACTTCGTATTTAGTTGGGTCTTCAAAAAGACCTTTGGTCAAGGTCTTAGGACACCACTTTGTGGTCGACCAGGCATAGTCCAAAATGATTAAGAACTTATTCGTGTTCCAAAGGAAGCTGAAGTACAGGGTCCCAACCAACCTTTTTCTCTTGTCTCAGAAATGAATTTACGGGTTCTTCTGCCACGGACTCCTACTCTTGTGTATTTTGTGGATAATCCACATATTTAGTTTAGAATCAGTGATACCACAAAGTTTAACTTTGGTTTGATGACGAGTACTACCTGAGTTGAAAAGAAACGAATGTAAGCTAGAGTAGGAAAAATGTAACTACCATCATAGTTATCTCCTATTTTATGTTCTTACAGGACAGCTTTTCTGGAGCAATGCTATTACTACACCTGAAAGAAAAATAAAACCTTAATGTGAAAAGACTTGTTGCTATTTATAATCTTTTTTAATAATTGAGATTTCCTTTGTGATCTATGTTTATTATTTAGTCGTTGCTCCACAAGATTTCCCAAACTCGAGAGCATTTAGAATAATAATAATAAAAAAAAATCCCGAAGCAACATGTTATATTTACAGGGTTTTAAAGTCGTTCAGGGACTTTTCCATCCTGTCCAGCAAAGACGACCCGTTCCCAGCACAAAAGACGGCTCTGGCCTGCATAAAGTTACCATTTGATGTATGAAATAGTTAGAATAATACCAGGGGTTTGTGAGCAAACTTACTCACAGAGCTAGGCTTTGGGTGCCTGAAACACGAATACTCGCGTTCCCGTGAGAAATGTGACTTACCAGACAAACTGAGTTTTATTTAAACTCTGAATTCTGAGATAAGCACAAGCTCCACATGCAAAAACAATGATTTGAGGGGAAAATGAAAGCTTATTTGCTGTATAATTTCTCCCCTACCAGCTTACCGTAGTATCAGAGATGACCAATATTGGTAGCCATTACTTGGGTTTAAGGCTCTCTGGAAGGTCCCTATTAAAATGTAAATATGCTACTCATCAATCCATTTGCACCTTCGCATGGATTAATTTATAAGAGATTAGGGCCCCAAGGAATGGGAGATTAGGAGGTCTTCTTTGATTGAAAGAAGCTGGGAAAAGTATTTTCAATAGGCCCTCTGCTGTCTTGACCCTGTGCCTTTGCAAATGTGTACTCTTTTGCTTTAAATGCACCTTGCTGACATTGAAATTCAGCACTACCTCAACTGGCCACTTCAATTCTTATCTCTTCCCTCCATTTTCTAAGTTATCTGAGAGGCCTTGAGCCCTCCTCCATCCGAGTTCCTAATATTCGTTTCCTGTATCATTCATTTGTCAAATCTTGTCTTTATTTTCAACCGTATGCCTCTGTTTTGTGGCATCAACTCCTGGAGGGTTCGGGAACCGGGCTAGTGACCTAGAGGGACAGAGGGAATCACTTGGGTGGGAGTGAGAAGCAGGGACGGCTGCTTGTCCACGCAGCACCCTGGGTTCTGTCACGATGCTTCTTACCTGGATCTTACCCTGTGCCTCTTCCCTTTGGATCGATGACTTGCTGGCTTTGGTTCAGGTTTTATCGTCCAGATGGTCCTCAATCTTTTGATGCCGAGGCCACACAAGATGTGTTACCCATCAAGCACGGTGTCACAGCAGGGCTGTTCCGCCAGGTGGGGTAGGTGTTCCAGCAGGCAGGTCTGTGCAAAGGATAGAGGGACCAGTACCACCCTGGAAACCACTATGGCTCTGGATCCTTGGTCATAGAAAGACATGTTCTGGTTTTGGCAGGGGTAGTAGGTGTCAGGTTCTGGCCTCTAGATTGAGGCCCTTCTAGAATCAGGTCATTGGAGAGTGGTCCAATCTGTGGGTAGCAAGTTTAGCTACTCAACCAATTTAAGACCTGGTACAGAAAGAATGGTAAGGAAAATTCTAGGATGATCTGCCTGACCCATGCCTTTACATAATTTCTTCCCGTTGTGGCGGGGGGGGGATAGAATCTATATGTGTTTCTGGCCAATAGAGTATGGCAAAAGTGATTGGGTATCATCCAGTGATTATGTTACACTACATGGCAAAGGAGAAAACATTTTGCTGATGTAATTAAGGTCCCTCCTCAGTTGACTTTGAGTTCATCAAAAGAGAGACATTATCTTGGGTGAGCCTGATCTAATCAGATGAACCTTTTACAAGAGAGACTGGGGCCTCCCTGAGGTCAGAAAAATTCTCATGCGGGTCTTGAAAAAGAAGGAAGTCTTAATGAGTTTTACAGCTGCAAGGAAATGAATTCTTTCAACAATTACAGGGACTTGGAGGAGGGCCCTGATGAGGCTTAGAGATGAGCCTCAGATGAGACCCAGTCTTCGCCAGTACCTTGACTATGCAGAGGATTCAGCTAAGCTAAGCCCAAACTCCTGACTTGTGGAGCTGTGAGATAAAAACTGTATGTTGTCTTAAGCTCTGAGTTTTGTGGTAATTTGTTATACAGCAATAGAAAAAGAATATACTACTGACAGTTGTCCCACCTTCAGGCCACCCTCTACTGATATTTATGTTGATGACGATGTCAAGACAACGATGTTCTGGCTTATGACACCATTGAGTGGCATCACATTGTTGTTAATATCTAGCACTCGGAAGCCAGATCAGCCATGTGACTTTGGGCAGGTTACTTAACATCTCTAAGCCTCGGGTTCCTCAGTATAATAAAATGGGAAGAATCATAGCACCCAGCTCATCGGAAGTGTGAGGATTAAATGAGATGATATGCATACGGAATATAGAAGAGGGAGTGTCTTGTACATAGCAAGGATCAATAAATGTTACCTAGTTTTGTTTTTGAGAGAGTTCTCAGAAATTCCTGTCTGGCTTGACACCTGCAGATAGAAGTTTGCAGTTGGCAGTTTCTTCCCCTCATTGGTCCTTTATCATCAGTTTAAGTTTATGCTTGAGCCTTTATACTGGCCCAGTGTGGTACAAACTGTATTCTCATTAACAATGAGATATGTAGGGAAATCCACAGCCGAAAATCCATAGAATGAATTTGGACCAGAAGTCTGGGTAACATCTCCTTGGTCCCTTGAAACCTAGCCTGCAGTGTCAATGAAATAGACAACAGAGGACATGGAAGTGAGGGCAGACAGGGGTTGGAGAGTGAGGAATTCAGCTGGGTTATGGATTCGGGAATTAATTTTGTTTCAGGAGGTGTGGCCATTCAGCCTGGCATTCTTTTTGGTGAGTTGGAAAGGTTGTAGCTATGTTATTTGGAGCTAGTTGGGACGATGGATATGAATTGTTCAGCACATATTAAGCACTTGACAAATAAATGGTAATTGTGCTGATGGTGATGGTGGTTTTGATGAAGTTATTGGATAGAGAAGTCGCATATATGAGTTCCTTCACGCATCAGGAAGTTGTGCTGCAAGAGTTCGGACCAGGGATCCTGGGAGATAAACAAGATGGGATGTAACTGTACGGTGATTGAGGTTTGAGGGCATCAGGGCTCGTGGAGGAAGCTTGTGTTAACGTTGGAGGGAAAGAAGGAAAGCTGAAAATCTGCTACTAGGAAAAGCCAGGAGCCTTTCCAAATTATATGGGACAAAGTTTTCAGAGGCAACTAAGGAATGAAGGTAATGGAAGAGCAGGCAAGAGGGTGCCATGTACTCAGTGTGGGGATCTAAGAGCCAAGAAAGAGAAGGGAGAGTCGAGAGACCGCGTGGCAGCAGGATCAGCCAGCTGGTTCCAGATTTCTAGGAAGCAATGAGCTCTGCTAGGAAGCTTGTGTTATTGATGGTTCCTTTTAAAATTTCTTACCTGGGTCATATGGCCATGGCCCTCTCTGGCTGGTTATGTACTAACTTGCTGATACTTTCGATGTCTTTATATCTTGTTGTATCAGTTAAGACTTTTAGATTGAAAACCAGAGAAATGGTGTGAGCAAATCTAACTAAAAAAATCATTTCATGGCTTAGGTCAATGGAAAGCCTAGGGACGAAAGTTTAGGTGCAGCTCAATTCAGTCCTCACATGATGCTCTCAGGACCATATCTCTCCCATTTTCAATTCTCCTGTCTTCTGTCTTGATTTCCTTCACAGGCCAAGGATGGACTCTGTCAGTGTCAGGCTTCTATGGTTCTTACGGCATACGGTCACGTAGCAGAAGAAAAATACTCTCTCTGTCTCAGCCTTAATAGCCATCCCTAAGAGGGACTATGATTGGTCTCATCTGGGTCACATAGTCATCCATCTGTCCTGTCCAGCCTGAGTGACAGGTTTGCCCATTTGCTAGGGGAGGTATTTCCCCTTGATTGATAGCCTCACAAGAATTGCGTAGAGTAAGGAAGAGGCAGGTCCCCAAGGAAAGTGATATAGGGCAGCGAAAAAAATGGCAGGTGTCCAAATCACCCCATAAATGCTTTCACATTATAGATGTTCTACTAATATTTGTTGATAACGACGATGGAGCGTCTCAAGGAGAGGGGAGACCTCTGCTCCAAAGAGGGGGATTCTGGGCATCCTGAGTACAGCATGAGGGCAATACATTAGTATGGGTGTGGGAACGGTCAAGGCTACTAAAAAGTGAGAAAAGCTTTGCTTCAAAGGGACATTGGGGTGAGGAGTGTTGCTGATAGTGAAAATCCAACTTTTCCTCCTTCACATTTTGCCCGGGGCTGACCCTGACTCACACGAATGATTTTGCTGAAACAAATGACTCTAAAAAGAACGTGTTTTCCAGCAATTTCCTCTTATTGGAGGGGTTGGTGACACGGCACACTTTCTGGCTTTGATGAATCATCCCAGATAGCAGGAGGCTTTAGTCTGTTTTCATACTAGATCAATTTCAAGGTCTCAAACTGTGTATTATAATTAGCAGTGCAAACCTCCAAAGAATAATCTCTTAGTCTAAAGAAAATATTGAATGGACCTTGAAGAGGATTCTTGCAAGCTTCTCTCCCCCTTAACGTGTTTTCGGTGTCCAAGCTGAGTAAGAAAGCCACCCTTTAAAAGGCGAGGTTTGATGCTGAGATTATCTTTATTAATAAATAAAGGTTAAATGGCAGGAAAATTCTCTTCGGTGTTTAATGACCCTTTATTAATTAGCCTGTAATATCACAGAGAGAGTGAAAATACAGCCATATTTCTAAGGAAGAAGAGAAGAATCTTTGTTGAGTAATCTGAGGCAGTGAGACCTAATTCTCGGACTTTTGTTGGAGCTCTTGGGGAAGTGGATGCTTACTCTTCTCTGCTGGTCTTGAAGGTAAGAGTGGGCAAATTCTGGAAGGAGTTGAGTCTCCATGAACATGGAGCTGATATGGAAGAGAGCAGAGTCAAGAGATAAAGAAAGGGATACTGAATCTTTGGTGATGTTTTAGAAACCTAGATCAAGCCTGGCCTAAAGTCTATCTATGTGTGCTAATAAATTTCCTTTTTTCATAAGCTAGTTTGAGTTGAGTTTTTTCTCAATTTCAAGCAAGAGTTCTAAGTTACACACACACAAACTCACCTTAATCCATGGACCAGATGATTGATGGTGAGGAATAGTTTCATGAGTTAAGACTCTCACAGTTAAGGATTTTAGGGGCAGCATTTACTTTCCCCTAAATGATGCTCTTTGCTTTTTCTTGATTTTCATAGAATTAGGGTCCTGCTCTGTTTGAACCTGCAAACAAGCCCTAAATGTGTCAGATCTAATGCCTGGGCTACAGTGTGTTCAGAGAGCGTCAGGCTTGATGCAGGTGTTAGGACAAAGGTGTTTTGGTCATCTTGGGCCCAGGATTTCAACAGACAAGAGATGACTCTACAGAAGTAGTGTCCTGAGCTAAAAAGAGCCCGGGGCAGGAGGCAGAAGAGAAAGGGGTTGTGCCTCTCTCTATTAGCTTAGGAATGTAAGCGCCCAGGGCTCAGCCTTCTCATTTATAAAACGAAGAACCTAAACTAAATGAGCTGGAAGACCCTTCCAGCTCCGAAGATCTATGACTTAATGAATTGAAGCGCCCAGCCAGCCCTTCCGGGACAGTGTGAGTTTCTCAGCCTCCCCAGGTACCCCTGACAGAAGTGCACTGCCTTGGAAGGAGATTGCCAGGTCTGCAGCTGTCCACCTTAGAACTGGTTGACTGAGTGCTAATTGGCTTTGCATTTACATCTAGTGGCTTCTTGCTTGATTTTCAGTATTACCCAAGGTTAAGTAGGCAGCTGCTGTCATATGAGAAGAGAAAAAAAATGGATAGGGACGAGCCCTCTCCTCCCAATTCATTTATTTTAAGGCAAAAAGGCAGATGAATTAGCCTATTTGGAAGAGCACTAAGGTTTTTCTGAAGTCAAAAAGCAAGTTCCTGGCAGGGCTGAGACTAGGGCCTCCTGACAAGAGGCCCAGGGCCCACTTAGGGAAAGGACAGCCGGGAGCCGCGGAGATACATGTCACCTGCTTTCCAACTCTGCCAAGGGCTGCCCTCCCAGCTGCCCTGCATTGGGGATGGGGGTGTCGGGCAGACTGACTTCTGCTCCCTGTTGTGAGCAGCTGAAGCAGCAGGAGCTGGGAAAGCGTCCTTCAGGGAAGCTCTCCTTGGGCCATGAGTTAGAGGGGAGGAGAGTGCAGAATCCTCACTGGCGTCTTTACTCACGGCAGCCCTTTCCACCCTCTCTCTTTTCAAATTGAGATGTCCTTTGCATATCATAGAAGTCACCATTTAAAGGGTACACAGTTCGGTGGTTTTTGGTATCTTCACGAGTTTGCGCCACCATCACCACGGTTTGATTCTAGAACATTGTCATCACTCCCAAAGGAAACTGTGCACCTATTAGCAGTCAGTCTCTCTTACACCCTCCTCCCAGCCCCCTGCAACCATCCACTTTCTGTCTCTATGGATGATTTGTCTATTCTGGACATTTCATGTAAATGGAATCCCACAACATGTGGCCTTTTATGTCTGGCTTCCTTCACTTAGCATCAACCTTGTAGGATGTATCAGTACTTCATTCCTTTTTATGGTTGAATAATATTCCATTGTACGGATTTGCCACTTTTTGTTTACTCATTCATCATTTTTTAAAAAAGATTTATTTATTTATGTGTGTGTGTGTGTGAGAGAGAGAGAGAGAGAGAGAGAGAGAGGGAGAGAGAGAATCTTTAAGCAGACTCTCTGCTGAGCACAGAGCCCGATGTGGGGCTCGATCCCAGGACCCTGAGATCATGACCTGAGCCGAAATCAAGAGTTAGCTGCTTAACTGACTGAGCCACCCAGGTGCCCCTCTAATCACCATTTGATGAAGATTTGGGTTGTTTTCACTTTGGGGCTCCTATGAATAATTCTGCTATGGACATTCATGTGCGTATTTTTGTATAAAGAAATGTTTTCATTTCTCTGGGTATATCCCTATGAGTGGGATTGCTGAGTCATATAGCAATTATGTTTAACTTTTTGAGCAACTGCCAAACTCTTTTCCACATTGCTCATCTCTTTAAACACAGGTGCACAAAGAAAAATAGAAATGGCTGTCATCTTTGGACGGAAAGGATGGTGCTACGGTGTTATTCTCTATGTCTCTTTCTTATACCGCATCCTTTCTTCTTACGCTATGGTCATCAGTCAGCCTTCTAAGGCATTTCAGCTTTGGAATTAGACAGGTCTGCAATGGTGCCTCCAATTTTCTGGGTCCTTGTTTCCTCCTCTGTAAACCGGGGCCAGGATTGCTGTGACTCTTGAATTAGACAATGACCATAGAGCTCTCGGCGAGGGCCACGTACTAAGCAGCCACTGACTCAGCACTAATGCCCCTTGACCTTCTAGAGAGGGCCAGTGTCTTCGTTCTCTGCCAGCACCTGGCAAGGCTCCTGACCCTAAAGACTCTTTAATACTTGGTTGTTCAATGAACCCATACACGATGAGGGAATGAGGGAATGCATCCATGTGCAGGGTAATGCCTACATATAGCAGTTGTTCAATAAATGTCAGGTGATGGAATGAATGAATAAAAAAGGAAAGAACAGAGCATTAACACTTCAGGAGATATGCTCTTCTTAAAACAAGTTCCCTACAGAAGTATTTTTCCTGGCCTTTGGGAGACTGCCTAAGATCACTCATAGGCAACATATGTGCATCTGTCTCTTCCCCTTCGAAATTCATAGGTCTGCGTCTGTCTCTATATGGGAGGGGCGGCCTTATTATTTTTAGAGCAGTGACCACGTGTCATTTTCCTATCCATCATCACTGGGATCCCAGTAGCGGGAGAACCAGCAAAAGCCTGTCTCTCCTGCTCGAATGCTCCTTTTTGTTGCTTTTATGCGCCGGCATCCCAGGCCATGGGGAGATGCAATGCTGGCCCTGCTGGGTGAACAGGCTGGCCCACGAGGACATAAGACAGTTGAGTTGAACACAAATTGAATGATTGCAGCCTCAAATCCCAATCAAAGAGATTTACTATGTTTTTAAAAAGGCACTGATGTTGACTCGACTAGGGAAAAGATGCATGGAGAACGCACTGGGCAGGAAGCCTTATGTGAACCATGAAATAAACGTGGGTCCCGCCTCGGAGTCACGATGGCCTGGGCATATAAACCAACCTTGTACTCTGAGATTAAGATACACTTTCCAGAGAGCTGGCCTTTTTTAAGAATGGTGCAAGTTTTTGTGAAGAGAATTTAAAATGCACAGAAGATGCATGGATAAGAATCTGAGATTTCTGTTCGTGAACAGGAATGATTTTTTTTCTGCCGTGTCTACAGAAAGACAGGCCAAGTGCAGTTATTTAGAGAATTCAACCAGCAAAATCCTGTTGAGGAGAGGGTGGGAAGGAGTAGAGGGTCGTATATTCTCACAGATGGTCTGTCCTTATTGATCAGATTCAGATGCCTGCCTCCCCATTGCTTTTTCCCTGGGCAGGTGGGACCTCCTTATAAATTTACCACAAAATACATAGCGTGGGCTGGGGGTGTGTGCTCCTGGTGGCATGGCCTGATGAGACTAAGGTGTCTTTGGAGGGGCTTTGCCGGCTGTGCTGGAGGGTCTATATGGTGTCACCCCTCAGGGGATCCCACGGTATGTGTGAGTGAACTCAGAGCTAAAAGGGAACCAACTTGCTCTTTGTCCAAGTAGGTCACTGCGCTTTTGTAAGAAATGCTTAAGAGTCCATGGAGTCCGCATGGAACACCTACCTGGCCGTCGGAGAGGAAGATGAGGGTTTTTCCCAGGGGCTCTGGCCCTTCTACATAGAGAGAGCGTTACTAATCAGTGTTTTCCAAACTGTACCCTGAAGACAGCTAGATTTCCTCCGAGAACTCTCGAGGAAGGAAGACAGGTGGACCAGGCTCTGGGCCACAAAACTCTCCTTCCAAAATGTTTTGCTTTTCTTGTCCTAAACATTGGTGCTCACTCCACAGTGTTATTTGCAGATGAGATGTGCTACTCAAACAATATTTGAGAAACCACCTGGCTAGTGTGTCCCTGATGTTCCCTTCTCATTTAAAATGTGGAGACCTGCGTTTTCCAGCCATTCCCGGCCCCTGGGATCCTTTCTTTGCGCTGGGACCAGTGAATAGTCAAGATGAGTCTTAGCTCAGTATTCGTGTGAGGGTCCATTTCTACACTTTACAACCTGCTATGGATTCACATGGTCTAAACTCAATGGAACGCGGCTGAGAAGCCTACCGGCGCCAATGATAGGTTCCACACACTCTGATGACCTCATTTAGGAATGGGCGAGCTTCTGCGTCTGTGTCTGGCTCTTAAGTTGCACGAGCCCAGAAACTCCTCATTCTTTTAGGGTTTCCTAAAACACTTCTGCCTGTCTCACCCAATGGGCGTCCAGAGTGGCCCGAGAAGGTTCCTCTTTGCTTAAAATATACTGCCTGATGGCCCACAGGCTTGCGCGGGAGGAGGGCTTGATAGGCAGTTCAACACCCTGTAAGAGGCTGCTTGGTGTATATGCTAAAGAAATGACCATCTGTGTCAAATAATTATAAGTGGTCTCCCCTGACTGCTCTCCATGTGCTGGCACAGACCGAGGGGAGGCACCCCCTTTATAGCCACTGCAGCCCGGGGAGGAGAGGCTGGGGCGGAATCAGGCATATTCTTCCACTTCAAGGCACACGGCCTGCTGAGCGGACAGGTGCTGACAGTGTGATGTCCATGGGCAGTGAGACCAGCCTGTCCTCGGACCTGACATCTATATCTCCATCTCCCTGGACTTGAAAACTGACACAACATAAGGAATGTCACTCTCTATTCCTCCATGTTCACAGGCGTCTCTATCGCATCGGAAGTCCTGTGGGCAAGTGTCTCGGTCACAAGTGCCTGCTCACTGCAGCGTGACGAGCTGCCCCGCGGCAGGGGGGCCGTGGCGTGAGTTACTGACCTTGTCTGGTCTCCTGGCGGATGGGGGGCCGACCGACCTCTGCTGGCAGGTGGACAGGACTGAGAACTGATTTGTCTGTTGGCTGATTCTGGCCAAGTTCAATCTTCCTGTGTTAGCTAAATACAGTTGGCACTTAGACCTGATATGCGTATGCTTTTGTGCAGGACGTGGTTTTAGATGGTCAGCTTCACTTTGGACCAGAGCGCCGAGCAAGTGTAAGGCGGGGCTGCCCACACGGCCCGTTCTTGTCTCGGGGGTCCGTCGGCTCCCACGTCGGCTCCCACGTCGGCTCCGTGCCCCTTCTGTCGCCTCGGGCACTCCCTGTTGTCCCGAGAGAACCTGTGGCCGGGCGGCTCCAGGCCCCACTGAGCAGACACTATCAGGTGAGTGTGCTGCAATTTTGTGCAATTAGGAGCAGAGAACCTACTTCTACTTGCTGGGAGAAGCTAAAAAGTCTTCTAAGAATTTCAAATATGTGTTATAGGGTGGAGAAAAGATGACAGATGTATTTTCATTGTGTTTGAAGGTAGGATTTTAGAAGACCCACTCCAGGGGAAGGTTTCCTGATATGCTTGACTTCAGCTTCATCACTTTTAAATAAAGATAGCTATAAATATATTTAATATTCTTCTAAAAACATTAGAAAACAAGAAACAACTTTTTCCTTTCTATTATCTATCATCTATCTATCTATCTATCTATCATCTATCTATCTGTCATCTATCTATCTATCATCTATCTATCATCTCTCATCTATTTCTCATTCTAAAAACCCAGCACTAATTTAATTTGTCTTTGTGGATAAATGAACGTTAGGAATTTCCTGGGAAGAGTGGGAGGGCTCAAGTGGACATATGTAGATGAGAAAAATTTATTAGTGAAAGAGTTAAGTTCTTTTTTTTTTTTAAAGATTTTATTTATTTATTTGACAGAGAGAGAGACAGCGAGAGAGGGAACACAAGCAGGGGGAGTGGGAGACGGAGAAGCAGGCTTCCCACTGAGCAGGGAGCCTGATGCAGGGCTCCATCGCAGGACCCTGGGATCATGACCTGAGCTGAAGGCAGATGCTTAATGACTGAGCCACCCAGGTGCCCCTCGGTTTCCCTTTTAGACAGTTCTTTTACATCATTATGCTACTTGATTCTTCTAACAACACTGAGAGAACACTGTAATTTTTAGACGAGGAAACTGAGCTCTGAGAGATAAAAGAAGGTGGACTGAGCACACAATGTTCTGTTCCAAGACTTTAAAAATGACAGAACACACACACACACACACAAAGTCAAGTGTAGGAATCTTCCCAGTGGAAAGATATTCATAGAAACCATGAAGAACCCTGGAAAGATCAAAGAAGGAAACCCTAATCTGAAATGCTCACAGAGAATGCTTTTTGCAAAGGGTGGGAGAGGTGTCAAGGGGAGGTGGCGAATGCTTGAAGCAGGGGAGATTAGGGGGCAACTGAACTAGTATACCACATGTCCATTTGCTGGTAGGTGATGGCTCCAGGAGTGAAACCCTAGCCTTTTCTCTCTAATGCCTATGTTCCTATCAATTCTTGAGTAGGCACATAAGATTTTGGACTTGGCCGGATCTACACAGCACAGAGTAAGTAGAGATTTGGTGGCATCCTGTTAATTTGAACACTGTGCATCAGTAAACTGCATAATTCAGGGTTATTCATGATTTTTTTCCTGTTTGATCTCAACTTTTTTGTTTTTTTGCTTAAGAATTAACTTCATTGCAGTGTAAATTATATGCAAAAACTGACCAGTTGTAAGTGTACAATTTTTACAGTTCTGACAAATACATACAGTGTATAACCATCACTACAATCATGATATAGATATAGTTCCTTAAAAAGGTAAACATAGAGCTATCATATAACCCAGTAATTCTACTCCTAGGGATATACCCAAGAGAAATGAAAATGCACAGTCGTGCGAAAATTTCAATACAGATGTCTATACCAGCAAATGTAATCACCCCCAAAAGTTCCCTTGTGCCCCCTTGTAGGCATTCTCCTCCTCCTCCCTCTGATACCATGACAATCACTGATTTACCTTTTGCTTTTTCTAGTTTGGTCTTTTATAGGGTTTCACATAAACCACAGAGTATGCAGTCTTCTGTGATCAGTTTCTCTTTTTTATCAGACATTTTTGAGATTCATTCATATTACTTACTTATGTATCATTAGTTTATTCCTTTTTATTGCTGAGTAGTATTCCATTAAATGAATATGTTGCAATTTTTTATCCATTAAACAATTGATGGACACTTGTATGTTTCTAGTTTTTGGTTATTATGAATAAAATTGCTATGAACATTTGAGTATAAGACTTTGTGTAAATGTATATTTTTAATTTATTTTTAATAAATACCTTAGAGGCGTTGAGAGTCATATGGTATGTGTATTTTTAACTTTAAAAAAAATTGCCAGGGGCACCTGGCTAGCTCAGCTGGTTGGGCTTCCGACTCTTGATTTCAGCTCAGGTCTTGGTCTGGGGTCGTGGGTTTGAGCCTCATGCTGGGCATGGAGCCTATTTGAAAAACAAAACAAAACAAAACAAAACTGCCAAACAGTTTTCCATTTTGCATCCCACCAGCAGTGAAGAGGGTTCTAGTTCTTCCATATCCTGATCAGCATAGTTTTTAAAATTTTAGCCATTCAATGGGTATGCGATGGTATCTCATTGTGGTTTTAATGTGTATTTCCTTAAAAACTAATGATATTAAGCATCTTTTTCCGTGTTCGCCATTTGTGTATCTCTTTTTAGTGAAGTGTTTAACCTAATTATTTAAAAAAAGATTTTATTTATTTATTTGACAGAGAGAGACACAGCGAGAGAGGGAACACAAGCAGGAGGAGTGGGAGAGGGAGAAGCAGGCTTCCCGTGGAGCAGGGAGCCCGATGAGGGGCTCGATTCCAGGACCCTGGGACCATGACCTGAGCCGAAGGCAGATGCTTAATGACTGAGCCACCCATGTGCCCCTAACCTAATTTTTTGTCCTGTCTTTAACTGGTTTGTTTTTCTTACTATTGAATTTTAAAGATACATGTCCTTTATCCAATATATATTTTGCAATATTTTCTCCCAGTCTCTGAGAGAAAGAAGTCCACCTTATTGCTGGTTTTAGGGTGAAAGCATTTCACCTTTAAGTATAATGTTTGCTCTAGGGTTTTGGTAGCTGCTCTTTATCAGTTGAAGTAGTTTCTTTCTATTCTCAGTTTGCTGAGAGCTTTTATTGTGAATGGATGTTGAATTTTGTTAAATGCTGTTTCCAAATCTATTGAGATGAACTTGTGATTTCTCTTTTTCAGTTTGTTAAGATGACGAATTATATCAATTGGTCTTGAATATTAAACCAATCTTGAATTCCTGGGAGGAATTCCACTTGGTCATAAGGTATTATCCTTTTTATGTATTTCTGGATTTGATTTTCTAAAACTTTGTTAAGATTTTAATGTTTATGTTTATGAGGGAAATTGGTTCATAATTATTTTTCATTGTAATGCCTTATCTGGTTCTGGTCTCAAGGTAAGGTTGGTTTCATAAATGAGATAGGAAGTGTTCACTCCTCTTTTATGAAAAAAATTAACATAGGATCTGTATTATTTATTCCTTATATGTTTGGAGGAATTCATAAATAATTTCTCATGTCAAAT